>NW_024412394.1:44697329-44716606 GCF_014898765.1 Herpailurus yagouaroundi | reverse complement strand
CTTTCTTTCTTTCTTTCTTTCTTTCTTTCTTTCTTTCTTTCTTCTTTCATGTTTACTTATCTTTGAGAGAGAAAAAGAGACAAAGCATGAGCAGGGGAAGGGCAGAGAGAGAGGGAGACAGAATCCGAAGCAGGCTTCAGGCTCTGAGCTGTCAGCACAGAGCCTGATGCAGGGCTTGAACTCATGAACTGTGAGATCATGACCTGAGCTTAAGTCAGACGCTTAACTGACTGAGCCACCCAGGGGCCCCCAAACAGCCAGATTTCATTTCCAGGTGAGAAAAACGAGACGTGATAGAACTGAGAAGCATAGATAAAAGTAGATAATTTGGAAGAGTGTATTTCCAACAATTTTGGTTGCTGGAAAAGATGGGATGATGCCCATATGTGGGAGGTAGAAATTAGATTGCTACAGTTCATTTATGTTCTAGATCCATACATGATAGATTAGATTATTATTTATGATTGACATTTGACTGAGGAGTTTTTCCAATTAAACTTGGAACAAGGTACTGTTTGAGTTCATGACTGATACACATTTTTGTTATTATTTTTTAAATCCCCAGATACTTAGGCTTAATAGAACTAATTTTTTAGAGTAAATGTTAAAAATTAGATTTTCATAACAAAAAAATTGAAGTCTATTTTATGCATTTATTTAATTTCAAGGAAATTAATTGAACAAGAGCTGATTATATTTTATTTTTAAAATATGCCTTTAAATATTGACTCTGAAAGTTAAGTCTCAAGCATCATAGGTAAACTAGATAATATTTTCAAAGTGTTGTCATGTGAAAGCAAAGTTTCCTTTCACCTCATAGAATTTCTGTGTGAATCGTAGTGCAGAGGTAGTGCTATTTTGTGATCTAAAAATGGAGGGCAACATTGGTGGGAAACATTTCCCCTCTCTTCAGTGCACATAATGTCGTAGGCAGTGCAGTGGAAATGGATAAGTGGAGAGGTCATGGCTCAGAAGCCAACAGAAGAAAGTTCTAGAGCATCATGTGCCTGAGTGCATAGCTTCTTCCTCCAGAAAACAACAAATGGTCCCTTTAGTCCTTTCTTTAGTCAACAAACAGCCTTGATAATCCTTTGAAAGTAAATCTGATTGTATGATCCTTCCATATCAATGTTCTCATCAATATTTGGCTAATCTCTGAAATCCTTAAGAAGATCTCTGGGGCCCAACATGATCTGACTCTTCTCTACCTTTGTGTTTCATTGCTCATCAAGTCATCCCTGCACTTTACTTCAAACCTGTATGAGATCTCTCAGTTCCTTGATTCAAGGATGTTCTCTCTTGTCTCTGGGAACTTCACATCATTGCCTCTAACTTAAACATTCGTCTCCTACTTCTTTCTTGCCTGACTTTCACCTCTATGCATGACTCAAATTTATAATTCCAGCTCAGATTTCTCCTCAGAACTTATGCCTCATATATCCAACTGTTGCATCAAATTCTGCACTTGAATGCTTTAAAATTATCTCAGACTCAGCAAGCCCCATATTCAGCTCATGACCATTCCCTCTAAAGCTGGTCCTTTACAGTGTACAGATCTCAGAGAAAGTTCCCCTTTTCATTCAGTTGTGCAAGTCAGAAATTTAGGAGTCATCTCATGCCTTCTTTTCTCTTACTGCTTCTTCATAGCCAGTCTGTTACCAATATATATGCCTTTACCCTCTAAATATTTCTTGAACCCATTTCCTTGTATCCATCTATCCATCTTCAGTGTAGTCCAAGCCAGAACATTACTATGCATGTGAATGAACCACCTGGGAGCTTATAATAGTGCAGATTTTGATTCAGCAGGTCTGCATTTCTAACTGCCTCCTTGCTGATACCCAAGCTGTTTGTCTGCAGGCATCTCTTTGGAATAGAAAGGCTCTAGGCCACCAGCAGTTCTTTCCTGTTAGGTGTAAATAAGCCCTGATGTTCACACTACAGCCAGAGTCATCTTCACCAAGTGTGGATCTTCAGAGTCTTCCTGTTGCTATTGGGACCCAGACCAAGAGCCATAACATGGCTTACAAAGCCTTCTGTCAGCGGCCCCTCTCTACCTCCCCAGCATCATCCTAGGCTAAGCCTACTCTTGCTCTCTGTCCTGTATCCGCTTTAGCATACTTTTGTCAAGTTTAACTATATGAAATGCCACTTTTGTAAGTCAAAAACTGTTGAACATCAATGATTTCTTACTGTTCAATCTAGCAGTTTTTGAATGAGCTGAGCTCTCTCCCTTCATACGACCTTTTCAAAAAGAAGACATTCTCTGTTCTACCTCTCCACCCTGTCATTTCCCACTCATTCTTCAGAGCTCAGCAGAATGGTCCCTTCTTCAGGGAAGCCTTCCAGACCTACCTGACTAGGGCAAATCTCCCTCTAAGTGCATATTATACCATATCCTTCTCCTTCTTTGCAGAGCACAGTTTCAATTTTAGATGATTATGTGATTATTGTCTCTTTCCTTCACTCAAATGCAAGTTCCAAGAGGTCAGGGATCACTTCTGTTTTGCTCATTGTTATATCCCTAACCTCCAATTCAGTGTCAGCACAGAGCTAGCACTTAAATGTTGGCTTAGTTACTGAAATAAGGCAGAGGCAATGCAAGTATAGTCTACAGATCTTTTCCTTTGAACTCTAGGGTAGGCTTGTTGGGAAGAAACTAATGTTCCAGGGAGAGCTATCAGCAGATCCAAGGAATGTGTTTCTTTCTTTAACTGTGACTCTTTCATACAGGCTTCTCGTATCCAAGTTGGTTTATCCCTGCAAAAGTAAATGAATTCAAACTAAATATAATGATCATCTACAGAAAGCATGGCCATTTTTGCATAATGCTTTATAGTTGATAAAGCCCTTTCATACAACCTCATCTCTCATCTTCTACTGCCAGATCTGGGTTCTTTCCATGACCAGTGCCCCCTGAAGTCAGGATAAAATTCATGTTCTTCCTGAGCCCTGCTTCCTAAGCAGGAGTAGAGCAATGTTGCACTGATGTTGGCAGCAGGCTGAAATTAGGTCATAGGAATTAAAAATCTGTTTGGGATTCTGTGGTTGATGGCTCATATATCTCATAACCATTTTATTTTTAGATCATCCTAGATTTTCCCACATTCCAAACTGTTAAGGACAAAGATTTCTTAAACATGATAATGTCTGGACCAATTCATGCATGTTTTGTATGGCTTATATGATCCTTTTTCTTTTGTAATTATATTTTGCATTGTTCACGTTGGAAATGACTATTTCATAGGGGACTAATGACAGCCATGTTCCCAGACATTTTCCAAATGTTTTGCAGTCACAAATGGGTGGATCTGCCAATTCTGTGAGTCAGCTCACAGTCACTAATGATGGGCTTTGAGACCACAAGGAGATTCAGTGGGAAGACATCATTCACTACCCCACATCAGAGCAGCATTGTGGACCTTCAGTACTTAGATAAAATGGAAGCTTTTGAATTTTCTCTACTAAAGACACAAAGAGGCACTCAGATTTTCTGATCCTATAAAAATGTAAATAATATGATTGTTAAAATCCACCTATATTCATACTTACTCAAAATACATTTCCAAATGAGAGCCTCTTTCTAATATGGGAGAATAATCCACCAAACTGTCTCAGCTGGTTCACCCACTGTTCAAAGCCAATGTCAGGAAAGAGAGTCACTTCCACATTGGAGAAACTCTGGATCTTCAAGAAGCTGAATTAATAAGGCATCTCCTATAATGTCTGGAGATGAAATGGATAAATCTCAGATTCTTGGAGTAAAGTTTAAGCAGTGAGAACCTTATAAGGATAAATATGTCACTTTAGTCAAAAGTGGAACCCTCAGTGGAAACACTGAGGGAAGGTCAGGAAATCTTTGAAGTCTATTTCCCTATCATTACTTTTTTGCTCAAGGATTGTGTGACCCCAGGAGCCATAGCTCTCTGAACTGTCTTCAGTAGAGCTGACAGTCTGATGAAACCTTTCCTAGGTAGGTTCTCATTACTGTTTATTTATTCCACTCCTCTTCTCCTGAGAGCCACATCTTTTGTTCCAGAAACCTCTGGCTGCTCAACTGAGCACAGATGAGGAATGCCATCCAACTGAACCCAAGGCAAATGTACAAAAAAGAAATTAGAAAATAGACTTTCTAATTTCTAGAAATATAGCTATTTTGAGCTTTGGGGAGGCAATCACTCTGGATAGTTAAATGAGAATTTTTTACATCTCACTCTGGACATCTGTGGCCAAGTGAATGCTGCTCAACCTACAGTCTAGTCCTTAGCATAATTTCAATGACCTAGAAATTCTTACTCCTGCTACAAAAAGTATGGTTCTTTGAAATGATAAATACATTTCAATTTATAGTTAGCTTCATCAAAGGGCTGCTTTTATACCTTGGTTATGGGGTCTAATGACAGGATTACTGGAAACATCTCCAGTGAACTTTAAAATCCATCCTATAGGGTATCGCCAGATTGCTTATCCCCAGATTTTGTATTCATCATGTAGATCGCTGCTCAAAAGGTTTTAATGGAACTTTCCTTATATAGAATACAATCAATACTCTTTTTCTTATAGAATAAAATCCATACTCTTCCCTCTGATATTATAAGTTCCCCACCATCCAAGTCTGTGCTGACTTTCCAATATGATGACCCAGCACTTCTCAGCGCAAATTCTTTATCTACCTAAAAATCAGTCTATTCACTGTTATCATTTACTTATTCATTCATTCAACAATAATTAAGCACCTACTATAGTCCAGCCATTATATTCCAGGCACTGAGGATTATTTCTCTGAACAACATAGATGAAGTTCATGATCTTAAGGAGTTTATACTGTAGTGGAGACAGACAGACAAGAGCCACTGTAATAAATTTTTAGTGGGACAGGTGGTGATAAGAGATATGAAGATAAATAAAGCACTGAGGGAGATGCATGCCTGGGAGGTATTTTACACAGAGTGGGATGAGGGGTCATGGAAGTCACTGATGAGGTGACACTTGAGCAGAGACTAGAGGGAAGCTAGGTTGCCGGCCATAGGTGAAGAGGGAATAGCATGTGTTAAGGCCTTGCAGTGGGGATGTGCTTGGTATATTTAAGAAGAGCAAGAAGGCCAATGTGGCTGGGGTAAAGTAAACAAGGAGGAAGTGATAGGAGTTGAGTGAGGAAATAATTGGAGGTTGAGCTCAGATAGAACCAAGTAAGCTGTGGTAAGGACTTTGGCTTTTCTGATGACAGAAATAAAAAGCCATGAGAGGATCTGAACAAAAAAGGAGCATGACCTAATGTTCTTAGAAGAACACTCTGGTTTAGTGTGAGAGTAGCCTATAAGAAGGTCAAGAGTAGGGGCGCCTGGGTGGCTCAGTTGGTTAAGCATCTGACTGGTTTCGGCTCAGGTCACCATCTTACTGATTCATGAGTTTGAGCCCCTTATTGGGCTCCAGGCTGACAGTGTGGAGCCTGCTTTGTGATCCTCTGTCTCCCTCTCTCTGTCCCTCCCCCACTCATGCTGTCTCTCTCTCAAAATAAATAAACTTAAAAAAAAAAAAAGATCAAGAGTAAAGTTAAAGAGACCAGTTAGGAGGTTATTACAATCATCCCAGTGAGAGGTAACGACAGTTTGGCCTGGGATAGTGGCAATAGGGATAATGAGAAGGGGTCAGATCCTGGATATATTTTGAAAGAGAAGTGAGAAGGATTGCTGTGATGGGTTAGATGCAGGCTAAGAGAGAAAAAGAAAAGTCAGGTGTGGCTGTAAGATTTTTTACTGGAACAACTAAAAGAATAGAATTTTCATTAAATACTTTAGGGAGCAGATTTTAGAGGCAAGAGCTGGGAAATCAGAAGTTCAATTTGGGGCATATCTTGTATTGCTTAACATGCTCTTTGACACACAAATGAAGATGTTGAATAAGCAATTGACTGTCTAAGCCAGGAGAGTGCACTGGGTGAGAGATAAAAATTGGGAAACTATCACTATCCAAATGATATTTAAATCAGTGCAGCTGAATGGCACCCCAGAGAGTCTGAGGGTGTGTAAAGTAGAGAAGAGAAGTAGTCTGAAGATTAAGACCTAGGAAGTCAGGAAGAGAAATAGGGAGCAGCCAAGGAGGTAGAGAAAGAGAAAACAGTGAGGCTAGAGGACACCTGCCTCCATCACTCCTTCCTTGCCTTAGCTCGTGTCAGTCTCTGACCGGAAATGTCTAGAAATATCCTCTTAGTCCCCTCCTTTTAGTCACATCTTACCCTTCATCACAATCTGTCACTTAATTCTCTGTTGTGTGTGCTTCTCTTGTCTTGTGTTTTATTTGACAATTTAACTCCTGTGTTTATGTTTCAGTTCTTTCTAGATGAATTATTGTTTTCTTAATCAACCAGCACACCTTTCCATCCTCGGTGCTGTCCTTTGCTTTAATTTTATTAGGTGGTTCCTCTCAGAGTGTGTCTTAGGCAGCTCAGTCCTTCTATCACTTCCTAGCTAGTCCACATCCCATGAAAATCATTGGTAGCACCAGCCTAACAACAAATGACAAAAGAAACTAGGGAGTGTTTGGGATCTGGGATCCAGTGCTGAGATGTGGAGTTTGTGATCATTATTCTATGACACAAACTCGGTAGAACTAAGGGTAACCAATCAAAACAAATCAATAGATACATGCATTAAGTGAATTATAGCACAAGGAAATAGAATTGTATGGAAAGTAATGTCTGCCCTCAAAGAGTTCACTCTCCAAAACAAGCAAATAGGTCAGGAAAAAAGTGACAATTTAAATAACAAAAACAAAAAAAAAGAAAGAAATATTTAGGAGGGCAGTAGATAAGACTTAAAATTTTTAAATTAGAATGATGAGTTTCAAGATATTGTTTGTAAATGGCATAAAGCTACAGATATTGTTCATTAGTATCATACTAACATTAAAGCGTCTGGTAACAAGAAGAACAGAGCATGACATCTTGTCTAGCAAAATAAAAGATAACCCCCGAGCCAGGTCTGGCCTAGCACAAGGCCAACTCAGAGTCAGCAAGAGGCAAACACATGTGGGATGCATTGAAAACAGACTCTGAAGGCCACTCTATGAAAATAAGGAGAGTGAGGATGCCCCTCAGCTGACCAGGCACAGCTTTCTGAAGGCAAAGGGCAGTCTGCAGACTGCTTCCTTTCTCTCTCTAGAGTCATGCCATTGTTAGGGAGTTTAATTTGGATTTGAACTAATAACCAAGAGAAAACTGTTTTAGACACTTGATCTCTGGTACATGAAGCTGGTACACAACATTAAAATGACATTTTCCCCACGATTGGCACTTCAGAGGGAAGAATGATTTTGAATCTGTGCTCAGGATCACTACAAGTCATAGCACATGTGCTCCCAGAAGATGGGATGAATGATGTCTTTTTGTTAACCAATGGCTCTGGCATTGCTGTATGAAGAGGGGCTGATAGGAAGCAAGATGTCATTCAGACCAGCCAGAGTGCACAGGTTCACAGGCTGTCATGGAATGAGTAAGTCACGGGAATAAAAAACAGAGCATAAAGAATACAGTCAATGATACTGTGATAGCAGTGTAATGGGACAGGTGGTAGCTACACTTGTGGTGAACTTAACAGAATGTATTAACTTGTCAAATCACCAAGTTGTACACATGACACTAATGTAACATTGTATGCCAACTATACTCAAACAAACAAACAAATAAATGAATACTCTAAGAAGAAAATAAATTCAGCAGTGATGGACCATTGGATTGAGCCTTTAAGTAACAAAAGACAGGACTTGTTCGTTGGGCTTAAAGCTAGTGACTTAAATGCCCTCTTTTATCAGCATTCAACTTACAGTTATTGAACTTTTTTTTCTTTTTAATAAAGAGCTTTTAAAAATCAAATAATGTTGCTCTGAGGAGCTAATATTGTCTCATGGTTAATCCAGCTTTACTAAGTCACAAAGCAGGTAGGGATAAATAGAGAAATTAAGGCAAAATTTCCACTCAACAATGGTTGTGCTGGTTGAAATGTTAGTAAAAAATCCTTCTTGTGGGAAAATTACAAAAGATAGTAGACTATAATTACCAACCAATATTCCAGCAAAACCAGATTGTAGACAATATTATCAAAACTTTAAGGTTTATAGCTATCTTCTGGAGTAAAAACTATTTACATTTGTTGCTGTGACCTCTATTACATAGAATTATAACCTGATTCTGAAAACCATAGAGGTTACTTTTTATTTTATTTAAATGTATTAAATTGTTTGTATCTTTCCTTTGTTCATGTGGTTCATTGTATTCTGGAACTATCTGCTGTTTATTTTCAGGGAAGCAAAGTCTCTTTTGGAATGGAAATTAAATGTAAATACAGTCATCAACTTCAAGATGCTTTTCAGTTAATGAAAAATAAAAACCCAGCCTTAAAAGTGTTATCATTCTAATTTTTTAAATCTTCCTTTCTCTTGTTTGTGAGAGCTAGATACCAGATAAATCACTTTCCTTGCTAGTAATGAATGCCTTATTTCAGTTTCTTTTCTTGAAATTTTTTTTATTTAAATAAGTCTTTGTCTTACAAGAGCATGTCATCAGTCAAATAATGCTATCACTTCTGAAAATATTTTCATTTTCTGACATGTACCAAGGTGCCATAAAGTAGTGTTGACAACTCCTTCTTTAGCATTCCACAAATCTTACGGAGATATATCATCGGAAAACCACACGGTCTATATCCGGGGTTTGACAAAACTGAAACATGGCCTGCCAACCATAGATAAGGTTTTGAAATGTTAGTCACTGAAAAGGTGATAACAGAAACAAGGATCAAATGCATGTACACCTTCACCTTTGGACGCCTGCGGTTTTGAGCCGTGCCACTTTGGTAAAAGATATTGCTGTTTGGCCTCTTGGCAAAGCCAGTGGATGTGCCGAATGTGATCAGACGCACCATGGACCTGGTGCTGGATGTGCTGCCGGGAAGGCGCTGGAATTAAGAGATGCTGTGAAGCAATAACACAGCATCTCTAGCAAATTGGAGGACTAGAGACTCGGGGTTGGAGCAGCTTGCCATGGAGCTCAAAAGATCAAAGCAACATGCCATCTTGTGGCTGACAATAGTGCCTCAAATGGAAACTAGGGAACATTTCAGGCAAGTGGAATCTTTCCTCCTCCTCCTCCTTCACTTTCTCCTCCTCTTTCTTTCTTCTCCTTTTTCTTTTAATCCCCAAGTGTTCTGGGATTTCAGGCTGTTCTCAATTTTATATGGAACATTTCAATAGATAGGAGGAGACAAAAACTCATTACACTGGACCTAGACATGAAATATTAAACCAAAGCATTTTTTTTAAGGACGCTTTTTAAAAATATAATCAGAGTGACCACAAATACTACCTTTAAGACAGAATTTATAATCATTTACTTCTTAATGGTTCCTCCCCCATGCCATCCATTTTCAAACAAAGCTGAGTTTATGGCCATCATGCAAGATTACATTCCCGTGCAGTTGCAGTATTTCTTCTATAATGATTTATTTAAAAGGGCTTCACCATGATAGCTCTCCAACTTTGTTCCTTCCTGTATATCACTGTTCAGGGTCAAAAGCTGGGAAAAGGGCTGGTCCCTAAGGCCTAACATATTTCACCAGTGGAGACTCTGGCTTTTCACTTCTCTTTCTCTCCTCATCACTTTATGCTTAAAGAAGAACAGATGTGGAAACGTTTAGAAAAAGACTAATTGAATTTCACATAACACAATTTAGCATTGTTTGAGGAAGTACCTAAATCAACAGCACATTTTCCAAAGGCCCAGCCTCGCCTAATTAGAACACCAAACGTGTGACTAATTGGCCACACTTCCACCAAAGGCTCTGCTGCAGATGAGCGGTCGCCCACTCCCCTCGGCCCAGCTGAGGCTGGAGGTTTGGCTGCGAGGGAAGGCTGTTGCTCCAAAATGAGTTGGGCCGCGCATAATGGGAAAATTCCGTGATCGCCGGAGAACAAATCCAGGCGAAGCAGGAGAGAAACTGGAATGTTTACACGGTGGCAGCACCCAGGGAATTACCAGGAGATTATCAGTACATAAATTAAGACATACTTGGGGCTCCATAATTGGGACAGTTAATAGCCTGCCCTTTATCATTTTGGCTTTGTGGTCTTAGAACTTGACATCTAATTAAAATATAATCTGATATCATCGGTGAAGGCTCCATTTAAACCAATGCTTTACCACTGGCAGATCTGGTTTTTGCATGCACCAGGAGATTTTCCTTCTTCCTCCCTTTATTTCCTAATGGTGTGCAGGGGAGTGTGTGGGAAAGAAAGGATATAATTAGAGCAAAGGGAGAGGATGATTCTGGGCTCAGTTATATTGTAAAACCTGGAGAATTCTGCTTTAGGGAATCTCTTCCCTGCTTTCTCCTCCTAGGCATAAAACCCACAGAACTAGAAGTGACTTTAAGAGTCAGTTAGTGCAACTTTTGCATTTTTATAGATGAGGATTCTGAGGCCAAGAGAGGTGAAGTAATTTGCCCAGGGCCACACATCTCTTTGGTGGCAAACTGAGGACGAGGAGTCCAGCCTTCTGACATCCACTGCTAGTACCATTTATACTTCCTCTTTCATGTTCTAGCTGATGTTGAAAGACTAATGTTAATGCAGGGTGTCACAGTTACCTGTTGATGGGGGTATTTGTTCAGTGCCAATCATTTAAACTACAGAATAACCTATGAGGTGTTAATTCCCTAGAGAAACTTCTACAATATTCTAGTCTGTTAGTGTAGATCCTGGCTTCTGTGTGGTTGGCCATATAAAAGTCTGAGTATTTACTTTAATTAAATTGTCATTTTCTGTCCGATGAGAAATGATATTGAATTTCTTCTTGTTTAACAGGAATGCTTTTGGAAAGAACAGTCTGTTTCTCTAGACTCAGGCGAAATGAAATGCCACTAATACTGATTTGGGGTCTGTCCAACTTATGTTTTACATTCATTAAAAAGAGAAAACAATTTGGCTTTAAGGTACAAAGCATATTTAGAGAAATCAGTGTTCCACTGAGGTTTGCTCTTTAGCAACGTGTGTTACGTTGGAGGAATGTTTAAGTTTTCTCATTGCCACCCAGATTGTGAATTTTATACTTCTTCATGATTGGCTGATGAAAGGTCAAGGGATAGAAAGGTCAGAGGATAAGATTTTTCACAAAAAACTTGTGATTATTAAAAAAGACACAAATATTTCTTTGATCATCTACTACTTAGAATGATCCTTGCTCCTGTGTTTCTCCATGAATAAAGACAGAGTTGAATATGCTTATTCAGAAGTGATCTTCAACTTCCACATGCCAATGAAAACAAAGCCATAGAACTTCTGTTTCTTAAGTTTTAGAAAACTGGACATGAAGTTAATAGAAGAAATCAAGATCAGATGTTAACAAAACATTTCATGCATTAACAATGTTGGAAGTTCCTTATTGATAAATAGCTTAGTTTAGATTTAAAAAATACTGTCCTGGAATTTTTTTTTTTTTCTTGATGAGCATGTGTAAACAGTGACTGATCGTGACACCGATGGGTTACCAAGAGACTGACAAGATAATAAAATCAAGTGAAGGTATACTGGCTTTCTAATAAAATGGGATTGTCTGTGGAATAGTTGAATCAGTGGTGTGATGTAGCCAAGGAGGTTAACAAGTGAATTTATCTTTTCTGAGGAATCAGCCTTGGGAAAGTTCCTGCGACTCCATTTGCTTCAGACTCAAGCACAAATGAACAAATGGACTGTGGCATGATTGTGTGTCAGCATGGTGGTTTTTGGCCATTTCTCTTCTTCCCCTGTATTCACCACAGCCAAATGGACTGTTGGGTGGTCAGAATTTGTCACAAAGATAGACAGCCACTGGGAAAGAGTGCTGATGGGTCTTCTGGGCTGTGATCCAACGCTTTGCTTCATGTAGAGGAGCACTCCGTGTCACCATAGGTAACATGGTGCTATAAATTTTCTTTTTCTTTTTTTTTAATTGTCTCATTGAGATAACCAGAGGACATCTGAAAGTTGGGAAAGTAGCTTGACCTTTTAAAATAAACCATTTAAATGCAGGCATTTTAAAAATATATTTTCCCAACAGACAGAAGTGATCAGTGACTATCTTTCATGTCGATGAAGTGGGTTGACTTTAAAATAATTTGGAGGCAATAAAGAGGCTATCTTTTATATTTAGTAAATAGTCCAAAATTACATTTTAAAGAAATAAAGTAAGGCCTCCAAATTAATCATTGAGAAGTTTATTCCTCAAATATCATCGTATAAACCCTTCACATTTTGAATGAATTATCTTGTTTGTATAATGAGTTGAAGTAGCAATAATGGGCCAAACGTATAGATATAGTAAAACACTTTTCTATACAGAGTAAGCCCAAAGAGCACCAAATGGTCAGATAAAAATCTAGATGTTCTATCTGTAAGGTGCATAACACTTGGACTCCTTTTTCTTCAAGTCCATTTTCTGCCCTCACTTTTCTTACCCTTACCTATTGCATCTTGTACCTTTTCTTATAATTCTCTATTTCTTTTAAGGAGTGCAGCCCTCTTTGTTGGAGTAATGAGACAAAGGCATCTCCTGGGTGTAGAAACACATTTCTCCATGTTTCCTTGTCTTCAGGCACATCAAAAATATATGTCTTCTGAAAGTTTTATATCAAAGCAAAGTATTTTTAATTAAAGCTTGGGTCTCCTTTGGACTATGAAGACTAGACCAGACCAAGACTGCCACATCATTTTTCTCCTCATTATCACCTCGTTAAGATCCCAGAACATGCCTCAGAGGCAGGGGGTTGCTTAACAAGGTGATAATGAGGAGAAAATGTCTCCAGCCCATTTAGGGCACAGCCCATGCCCAGTCAGATGATGGCAGACCAGGTTGGACTGAAGCAGAACACACTTTAGTGGCTAAAATGTTGTTCTCTGTATAGGTTGGGCTATTTTAAGGTATACTGTGTTTTCTTTCCATTGCCACTGGCTTAGGTCAAGATGGAAAAAAAAAATGGAGCCTTGGGCCCGAGACTTTGAGGTAGAGACTACAAGCTGCTTCCTAATATTAGGAACTCATCTGTTTATCTTTGGACACATGAGCCTTAGAAATATGAACCTCGATACATAACCAGGCATTGCCATCCAGCTAAAAGACTGTCTTCCTGAGTCTTCCATGAATCTAGAAGTGTCATGTGACTATGTTTTGGCCAATGATATTTAAATGGAAATATTTCTACCTCCTCCTAGAAGTGCATTTTTTTTTAAGTTTATTTATTTATTTTGAGAGTGAGAGTGCTAGAGCATGCAAGTGGGGGAGGGGCAGAGAGAGAGGGAGAGAATCCCAAGCAGGCTTGGAGCTGTCAGTGCAGAGCTGGACATGGAGTTCAATCTCACCAACCGAGCAGTCATGACCTGAGCCACAATCAAGAGGCAAATGCTTAACTGATTGAGCCACCTAGGCACCTCAATCTCCTCCTACAAGTGTCTTAATTAGAGGGACTTGTCTTTCCTTCACCTCTTTCCACTTTTATTTTGGCTAGAAAGTAGATGTGATAACTGGAGCTCAGGCATCCATCTTGGACAATGAGGTAGTAAAGCATAAAGACAGAAGGAACCTGAGCTTTGATAACAGGGTAGGCACTGTACCAGCCTAGACAGCCTCTGTGTGGATTCTTTTACCTTAGAGAGAAACATTTTTATCTCGTTTAAGGCAGTAATTTTTATTGTTGGCAATACTAATATATGAGCTGAATCTACTATTTCTATGGATATTAAAAAAAGATTAACTGTGTTTTTGTGGTGCAATATTTATATCAAATCCAAAGTGCATGGCCTTTTAGCCTCAATTTTTAACTGTCACTCAAGTGAGAACAGCTGGCAGCAATGGTTTGCTGAAACCAGCTTATATACTAGCTCACGTGAGCCAATTTTTACATATTAAGAACTTTGAAAGTCAGTAGTTGTTAAAACACAGCCATCATTAAAATATTAACTATGTAAAATTATAATTTAATTAATTATGTTAAAATCAAAGATAATAAATACTTGAAAATCACTATTTCCTAATGGCTTTTACTATTTCTTATGCTCTTGAGTTTATGTTGGACCTGTATGTTAGAAATACTGCCTAATGGGGTGTTACTGTTCTTCCAGCTTCCTGTTTAGCCACATGACATAGGTAGCTTCAAATCAGCCATATTGGGAACATTTCACCATGGAAATTGGAAAATGCTAAAAATCAGGTCTTGATGTCTGTGTTGTTGGTTGTCTAGGCTTAAGAAAGTGATGAAGAAAATGTTAATAATGCAAGTTAAACTTGAAAGTGTGTTGTGTCTAGTGTTGAAGTTGAAAGGTTTTAATTTAATGAGTATTTCTTATGTGGTGGTGAGAAATAGTTTCTGTTGGATTTGGTGAAGATAATTGTATTGGGTAAAGAGCAGATTAGGATGCAATTCCATCTGTCAAACCACAGTTGGATTGCAACTATTGATTGGCCACACATAAGAATTTGGCAAAAATTAATGAAAGCATTCTGTGAGAATTAATTGGCTATATGGAACTTACAGGAAGGATCATTGCATATTTTATTATTTTTTAAATTATATACTATGCATACTTTATATCAGCAAAATTTATAATAAACACATATATACCCTTATATGCATACATTTTTTTCAAAGAGCCAACTTGTAAAAATTAGCCGTCCAAGAACCACCAACTATTTATTTTTTCACTTCCCGTACCCTACACATTCAACTAATTACCAAATCCCCTAAATTGTAATTCAGAGATGTCACTTGAATCTATATACAGTAAAACCTGGGATTGCAAGTAACTTGTTCTGCGAGTGTTCTGCAAGAGGAGTAAACATTTCTTTTTTTCTTTTTAATTTTTTTTAACGTTTATTTATTTTTGGGACAGAGAGAGACAGAGCATGAATGGGGGAGGGGCAGAGAGAGAGGGAGACACCGAATCGGAAACAGGCTCCAGGCTCTGAGCCATCAGCCCAGAGCCCGACGCGGGGCTCGAACTCACGCACCGAGAGATCGTGACCTGAGCCGAAGTCGGACGCTTAACCGACTGCGCCACCCAGGCGCCCCGAGGAGCAAACATTTCTAATAAATTTTAACTTGATAAATAAGAGATGTCTTGCAGTATGAGTAGTAGGTGATGCCAAATGTCACATGATCACAACAGAGCCAATGGTCCTTGAAATTCACTTTGATATAAAAATGCTTCGGATTACAAGCCTGTTTCCAGAACGAATTATACTCACAAACCAAGGTTTTACTCTATTTTTATCCACTCCATGTATAATGCTGTAGGTTGGGTCTTCATTGTTTTTCTGGCTGCTTCCACTTTTGTCTCCCTTCAGTTCATGTTTGCCATGAGTGTCCTTTGACAGAGCAGATGTACTAATGCTGTTTCCCTGCTTCAAGTCATTCAGTGGCTCTCAGCAGCTTAGAGGATAACACCTCATCTTCTCTGCATGGTTCAAACTCCTGACACATCCCTTCCTTCTGAACTCCTTGCTATTCTCTTTCTTTATTCCACCAACAAGCCTCATACATAGACTTAGCACACTGTTTTGCAATCTTTTGTTTGTAGGTCTCTCTTCATGTAATAATAATGATAGTTTAGCTTATCTTGTATCTCAAAAACTTAGTACAAATGTCTGGCATATGTTAGGCACTGAAAAAAATATTTGTTAGTTAAATAAAACAAAACTCCATCCTAACTGTCAAACAGTTCTTCAAAACACCTTTCCCATTTACACTCCTTCGGCAGTGTATGAGGGTTCTAATATCTCCACGTGCTTGTCAACACTTGTTATTGCTTGTCCCTTTAGTTATAGCCATTTTAGTGGTCTAAAGTGATATCTCATTGTGGTTTTGAATTGCATTTTCCTAGTGTCTAATGAAATTGACCATCTCTTCATGTGCTTGTTAGCCATTTGTATATCTTCTCTAAAGAAAAGGAAGAAGCCCAATTTCATTCTTTTGTATGTGGATATCCAATGGACAGCACCGTTCATTGAGGATATTCCCCACTGAATTGTGTTGACACTTTTTTACAAAATCAATTGACCATAAAATGTAAGGGTTGTTTTTGGACTCTAAAATCTCTGTTATTGATCTATATGTCTATTCTTATGCCAGCACCAACTCATCTTTATTTGTTACTGTGGCTTTTGAAACTGGGAAGGAAGTCTCCCAACTTAGTCTTCTTTTTCAAGATTGTTTTGACTATTCTGGGTCCCTTGCATTTCCGTAAGAATTTTAGAATCATGTTGTCAACTTATGCAAGAAAGTTATCTGAGATTTTGATAAGGATTGTGTGAACCTGTAGATCAATTGGAAAGTGTTGTTATCTTAACAATATTAAATCTTCTGATCCATGAAGATCAAATGTATTTCTATTTATTTAAATCATCTTTAATTTTTCAACAATGTTTTATAGTTTTCGGCGTAAAAATATAATGCTTATTTTGTTAAATTTATTTCTAAACATTTTATTCTTTTTGACACTATGGTAAATGGAACTGTTTTCTTAATAATTTCATTTTTGGATTATTCATTGGTAGTGTATAGAAATACAACTGATTTTTCCATATTGATCTTACATCCTACAACCTTGCTAAATTTGCTTATTAAGGGTTGTTCACCAGATTTCTTAGGATTTTCTGTATACAACATCATATCATCATGTAATCTGAGAACAGATATAGTTTTACATTGACCTTTTCAATCTAGATGCCTTTTGTTTCTTTTTCTTGCCTAATTTCCCTGGCTAAACCCTCAGTATAAACCTTAAAAGAAGTAGTGAGAGAAGATAGCTTTGTTTTGTTCCCCATCTGATGGGAAAGTATTCGATCTTTCACCAGTAAGGATGTTGTAAATGTGGGCATTTCTTAGATGCCTTTTTGAGTTTGAGGATATTCCTTTTTGCACCTTATCTGTTTAGTGTTTTTTAATCATGAAACGGTGTTGGATTTTGTCAAATGCTGTTTTCTGTATCTGTTGGGATTATTTATTGTTTTTGTCCTTTGTTCTATCATTATGGTATATTACATTAATTGATTTTAATATGTTGAACTAATCTTGCATTCATGGGACATGTGGCTGGAATCAGTTTGTGAATATTTTGTTGAAGATTTTTGGATCTCTATTCATAAGGGATATTGTCTTTTCTTATGATATCTTTGTCTGGTTTGGGGGATGAGAGTAGTACTAGCCTCAGAGAATGTATGGGGAATTGTTTCCTCCTTTTCTATTTTTTGAGAGAGTTTGTGAAGGATTGTATTAATTTTTCCTTGTATGTTTTTTAGAATTCATCATTGTTTTTTAGCTTCATCATTGAAGCCATCTGCACCTGGGCTTTCCTTTGTTGAGAAGTTTAAATTATTTATTCAATCTCTCCACTGTTATAGACATACTCAGATTTCTATTTCTTCTTCAGCAATTTGCATTTTTCTAAAAAGTTGTCAATTTCATCTAGGCTACCTAATTTGTTGGTATCCCAAAGTAATTCCTTTTATTTCTGTGTTTAAGCCCTTTATGTTCTTGTTGATATTCTTTCTGCCTGGTGGTTCTATCCATTACTGGAACTGAGAAACTGAGATGTTGATTTTTTTTTAATGTTTATTGTATTTTTGAGAGAGAGAGAGAGAGAGAGAGAAAAGCACGAGTGGGGGAGGGGCAGAGAGTAAGAGAGGGAGACACAGACTCTGAAGCAGGCTCCAGGCTCTGAGCTGTCAGCACAGAGCCTGACACAAGTCTCAAACTCATGGACCGTGAGATCATGACCTGAGCTGAAGTTGGACGTTTAACCGACTGAGCCACCCAGGCACCCTGAAGTGTTGATGTTTCTAACAATTATTCAGGAATTATGCTTCTCTCTTAAACTCTGACAGTTTTTGCCTCATGTAGTTTGTTTTTGTTGTTGTTGTTAGTGTATATAATTTATCATTTTTGCATCTACCTAATGGAGTGACCCCTTTGTTATTATTAAATGTCCCTCTATATATCTAGTAATATTTTTTT
Organism: Herpailurus yagouaroundi; assembly: GCF_014898765.1. NCBI lineage: Eukaryota > Metazoa > Chordata > Mammalia > Carnivora > Felidae > Herpailurus > Herpailurus yagouaroundi. Next base: position 44,698,574 of record NW_024412394.1, on the reverse strand, counting down.
CTTTTAAAGACTATTTTTTTCAGAAGTCAATATAGACACTCCAGCCTTTTTATCATTGTTTGCATACTACATCTATTTTCATTTTTTAACATTCAACCTATTTATGTCTTTGAATCTAAAGTATAGAAAAAATACAGTAGAATCTTTCTCTTTTCAGCTTTACTAAGGTATAATTGGCAAAACAGATGAAAATAAGGGAAGTGAAGCAAAAATAATATAAAAACAGAGATGGGGACAAACCATTAGAGACTCTAAAATACAGAGAACAAACCGAGATTTGTTGGGTGTTGGCAGGATGTTGGGTGGGGGAGGGGCTAAAGGGGTGAGGGGCATTAAGGAGGACACTTGTTGGGATGAGCACTGGGTGTTATATGTAAGTGATGAATCACTAAATTCTATTCCTGAAATTATTGTTACACTATATGTTAACTAATTTGGATTTAAATTTTAAAAAATTTAAAAAAATACTATGCTTTAAATATTACTTCAATTATGTCATTTAGTATAATCAAGCCTATTGGCATTCTCATTTTAGGAAAATAATTTTAACATATTTTATGATTATTTGATAATTCTTTATAATTCTTTAATGTCTAAGTGGTATACATAGTTGTGTGATATATATATATATATATATATGTATGTATATGATGATTTGTTATACATATACGTTGTGAGAAGATTCCCCTATCAAGTTAATTAACACACCCATCACCTCACATATTTATCTATTTACTTTTTTTTTGGTGAAATGTTTAATTTTCATCCTCTGAGCAAATTTAAATTATATAATACAGTGTTATCAACTGTAGTCACTATAATTAGATCTTCAGAACTTATTCATCTTAAAACCGAAAGTTTGTACCATTTTATTAATCTCTACCTACTTTCTCCATTCCTCATCCCCTGCAAACCACTTTTCTAATCTGTTTCTATGAGTTTGACTTTAAAAAAAAAAGATTCTAAGTAAATGTGATACTATGTAGTATTTGTCTTTCTCTGTCTGGTTTATTTCACTTAGAATAATACCCTCCAGATTCATTCATGTTGTCACAGCTGACAGGATTTTCCCTTTTTTTTTTAAGTCTGAATAACATTCTGTTGTGTGTGTATATATATACATATATGTATATGTATACATATATGTATATATATATACACACACACCACATTTCTTCCTCTTTTTCTTTTTCCTTCCTTCCTTCCTTCCTTCCTTCCTTCCTTCCTTCCTTCCTTCCTTCCTTC
>NW_024412394.1:44672638-44697319 GCF_014898765.1 Herpailurus yagouaroundi | reverse complement strand
TTCCTTCCTTCCTTCCTTCCTTCCTTCCTTCCTTCCTTCCTTCCTTCTTCTTTTTCTCATTAGATTACTGGTTTATTACAAAGGATACTGAAAGGAATAAAATACTAGATGAGTGAATACACAGGGTAAGGTCCCAAACAAAAGAGAGGTAAACAAATAGGCCTCTTTCACAGAAAGCCTGGGTGCTTCTCTGCTGTGCTGTGGGGTGGTAGCCTTCTCCATCTGTTAGAGTCTTTAGGACTTGCAAGTATAAACCCGACTGGCCACTAAAGCCAGGCTATCTAGGGGTGTCCCCTAGGTGGCAGCTTCAGAAATCAGGGTGCTAGATAAGTGTACAAGCTCCTTTCTGGAAGACACCAGTGACTTAGTGTGAGGCAGAGGGAGAGTGCAAAGATGATGTCCGCTGGCCTCTGTCTTTGGGGAGTATTTAAGTAAGCCTTTAGGTATGTGTTAAATTAGATGCTTGCCCCTCAGGCTGATGCCTTAAGATAACCAAATAAGCTTATCTCAGGAAAGGTCTGGGTTCTTTTCTGTTGGCTGCCTCTACACTAGGCCCTGGTATGGGTAAGTCTAGGTGAGAGCAACATTTAAGGACTGTCAGTTTGCTGTAGCCTAACGTGTCTCATGGACTCGAGCCCCATTGGCTTTCGTTGTTTTGGGGGTTAGTCTCTTGAGTGCAGGTCTTAAAAGTTAGGATTCCAGGAGTACAATTCAAACCCTTCATTCCTCAAGGAAAAGCTGTGGGTTGTGAATTCCTTCCTGAATCTGGGTTGTCCTCTAGGGAGTATGGTTTTAGATGAGTTGTGTCTCAGCCTCTCCTAACCACTTTGATGTTGTTGTTTTTTTTTTTCCTCTTATTTGCTCAATGTGCAGGATTCACTCAGCTAGTTTTCAGAGTTTTGTTTTGTTTTCAGAAGAAATTGTTCTATCGTAGCTGTAGATTTGGTGTGTCCACAAGAGGAAGTGAGTTTAGGATCTTCCTACCTTGCTATCTTGAACCAGAACCCTAATGTTATTTTTTTATAGGACTGGATTTACTTATGCCATGCTGCCTTTGATTTTCGATGTGTTTCAATCTCCCCCTCCCCCTCCATTTCCCCCTACATTCTTTTGTATTATTGGGTATTTTCAAGTATAACATTTATTTCCTTTAGTGAACTTTCAATTTTATTCTTGAGTTATTTTATTAATTCTTGTTCTGTGGCTTACAACATATAATTTATCAGAATGTGTTTCAGATGTAAATTGCCTTAGTTCCAGTGAAATATAAAAACTTTACTCCCATATAGCTACATTCCCTCCTTCCGCTACTTTTTGTGCTATTATTGTTTTATCGATTATATTTACATATATTATAGATTCAGCAGTACATTTATATAATTTTTATTTTATATAATCTTATGTCTCTAAAGCACCTGAGAGAAAAAAAAGAACACATACACATTCACTGTTTGCTGTATTATCTTTCTTATTTACTTGTCCTGGTTCTCTTTGTTTCTTCCTGTGGATTAGAGTTACCATCCGATACCATTCCTTTATTCCGATATAACTTTTGCCCATTTTCCTCCTTTCTGTTGTAATTGCCAAATATATTGTATGTGTTATAGGACCAGGGATAAAATTATATACATATTGTTTTATATCATTATGTTTAATTTATTTATTTTTAATTTGTTTTAATGTTTATTTTTGACAGAGAGAGAGAGAGAGAGAGAGAGACAGAGCATGAGTGGGGGAGGGGCAGAGAGAGAGAGGGAGACACAGAATCTGAAACAGGCTCCAGGCTCTGTCAGCACAGAGCCCGACGCGGGGATCGAACTCACAGACTGAGAGATCATGACCTGAACCGAAGTCGGATGCTCAACCGACTGAGCCACGCAGGCGCCCCTATATAATTATGTTTTAAATCAGTTAAGAGAAGAAGAAAAGAAATATACAATTATTCTTTCACAATTATCTACATAATTATTTCTACTGATACTTCTGTTTTTTTTTCATGTGAACTCAAAGTTCTGTCTTTTATCACTTGCTTTCAGCTTGAAGAACTTCACTTAGTCTTTCTTGTAAAGAAGGTCTGCTAGCAATAAATTCTCTCAGTTTTGTTTATCTTGGGAAATTTTTATTTCACCTTATTCTTTTTTCAAATAGTTTATTTTTTTTGTTTTGAGTGGGGGGATCAGAGAATCCCCAGAAGCTCAATGCTGTTAGCATACAGCCTGCAGCCTGTAGCAGGTCTCAATCTCCTGAACCAAACCGTGAGCTCATGACCTGAGCCAAAATCACGAGTCAGATGCTTAACTGACTAGCCACCTCGGTGCCCCTCACCTTATTCTTTTAAAAAGTAGTTTGCTTTATATAAGATTCTTATTTGGCATTCTTTTTCTTTCAGCACTTTGAATATGTCATTCCACTTCATTCTGGTTTGCATTGTTTTTATTGAAAAATCAACTGTTATTCTTACTGATTTCTCCCACTTGTGATGCATCCTTTTTTCTCTTTTTCTCTTTGACTTTAAACGTTTTGTACTATGATGTGTTTAGATGTACAACTCCTTGCTTTTATCCTGTTTGGAGTTCATTGATCTTTTTTGTTATGTAGATTAATGGGAGCTTTTCAGCCATTATTTTTTAAAATAATTTTTGTGTCCCTTTCTCTCTCTCCTTTATTCGGCATTCCTATCGCCTAATGGTGTTGCATGTTTTTCTGAGGGTCTCTTCATTTTCATTCATTCTTTTTTTCTATTTTACTTTCATCTCTATTGACTTATCTTCAAGTTTGCTAATTTATTTTTTCTTGCCCGCTCAAATATGCAGTTGAGTCCCACCAGTAAATTACTCATTTTGATTATTACTTTTCATCTCCAAATTTTCATTTCATTATTTTTATAATTTCTGTTTTTATTGCTATTCTCTGTTTTATAACACATTAAAATCATACCTTACTTTTATTCTTTAATCATGATTTTATTTATTTCTTTAAATATTGATAATAGCTGTTTTGAAGTTTTTTATTTACTAAATCTATCACCTGGACCTCTTCAAAGATAGTTTCTATTGCCTTTTTTTTTTTTAATGTTTATTTATTTTTGAGAGAGAGACAGACAGACAGACAGAATGTGAGCGGGGTAAGGCAGAGAGAGAGGGAAACAAAGAATCTGAAGCAGACTCCAAGCTCTGAGCTGTCAGCACAAAGCCCGATGCAGGGCTCGAACCCACGGACTGTGAGATCATGACCAGAGCTGAAGTTGGACTCTCAACCAGTTGAGCCACCCAAGCACCCTTCTATTGCCTGTTTGTTATTTTTCCTGTTTATGTGTCATGTTTTTCTGTTTTGCATATCTAGTAATTGTTATTAAAAGCTGGGCATTTTAGATAATTTATGACAGCAACTCTGGATACTAACCGTCTCCCTCCCCCTGTAGGGTCATTGTTGTTTGCTTGGTCATTGCTGTACACTAAATATTTGGGTCCCTCAAAAATTCATATGTTGAAACCTAATACCCAATGTAATAGTATTTGGAGGTGGTGCCTTTGGGAGGTGATCAGATGAGGATGCCCTGTCATGAATGAGATTAATGCCTTTATAAAAGAGTCACTTGTAAAAGCTCCTTCACCCCTTCTCCATTTGAGGACACAGCAAGAAGGTGACCATCTATGAACCAGAAGGTGGGTTCTCAACAGATAATTAATCTTCCAGGACTTTGTTCTTGGACTTCTCAGCCTCCAGAGATGTGATACATAAATTTCTGTTGAGTATAAATCACCTGCTTATTAGCAGTGCAGCTAGACTAAGTCATTTGGTCATTTGTTTAGTGACTTGGTGAAACTAATCTGTGAAGTCTATTTCTCCTGCAGTATGCAACCTATTATTTCTCTGCTCATATTGACTAATGGTGGTTGCCCCTGGAATAAGCCACTTATTGGTCAAACGTCATACTTAAGCCCCTCAGCCAGTTAGATTTTTTACCATTTATCGTTATATATGTGTGTGTGGCTTGGAGATTTCTATTACAGTTTAAGGAGTTTACATTTTTGTTCTCTGTATAGCCAGAAGTTAGTAGTTTAGGTTTTTTTCAGTCTTTATCATTTCTAAAAGTATGGAATTTTGGTCATACACATAGTGTTCCAGATTTCCAGGGATAACTATGATTTTTATTTTAATCCTGTCTTTGTAGTAGTTGTCACTGGGTCAGAGTAGCTTATTGTTCAGTCAGTTATTGGTCAGAAGTTGTGTTTAAGCTCCTGTCCCAGTGAGGCTTTGGCCCTGTGTGCATGGGCCTGTGTAAGGCTTGGAGAATGCTTTCAAATATCTATCTGCTATTGTTGCTCCTGTAAGGGCGTAGCCCAGCATATGCACTCAGTTTTCCTGATCCTCATAGCTGGTTGTGAACTCAGGAGAGTTCTTTTGTACCTTTTCCTGGTCCTCTCTCTTAAGTTTCTAGCTGTGCTGCCATTTTGCCTATATCAAGGAGCAACCAGCCTCTTCTTAATTGCTCACACAAAAATATCTGTTGCTTTTAACAACATCCTTAAGCATGGAGTTCTCCATGCTCTATTCCAAATGAATCTCATTCCCTCAGGCAGAACTGTAAAGCTCTTTGTCCTTATGGCCTTCGTTTCTTCTTGGGCAGCACTCCCATATTACTTCACTGCACTTGCTTGCTGTGTATAAAATAGAGCTTCCGTCCCAAGAGTGAATCTTGAGGGTGTCTAATTCTTGATTTCAGCTCAAGTGATAATTTCACAGTTTGTGAGATTCAGCCCTGCATAGGGCTCTGTGCTAACAGTGCAGAGCCTACTTGGTATTCTCTCTCTCTCTCTCTCTCTCTCTCTCTCTCTCCTCTCTGTCCCTCCCTGGCTCCCTTTCTCTCAAAGTAAATAAATAAACAATAAAAAAGTTTTTTTTTTTTTAAATAGTGAACATTGGCTGAGGGAGAAGAGACTCCATCCTTTTAGCTGCACTTACCTGATATAAGTAAAGCTTCTGCAACATGGGTTTGGGGTGGGGAGTGAGGAGCACCAGCAGCCTATCCTGTCCAAAGAGAAACCTAACCCAAACTGGAAGTGAGAAGGAGGAGTGTTTTTGGCAATTGCTGTCTGGAGTAGAGTGCCTGGGATAGAGCTTTAGTAACAAGGAAGGGGAAGGGGAAGAAGTGGATCAAGGACCAAAATTGAGAAATTTAGTAGGACTTCTTGATATATGCCCTTAGGACAATTTCCAGAGACTTTAAATGATTTAAAAAAAATAATTATCACCAGCTAATCTATGTTTTGCCAGGAAAAGTATCTTCTGAATTCTGTATTCTGCCATTTTAAAAGCCCCATCCAAATCATTGTTTTCTTAAGCCATTAAGTTTTCCTGCAGGTTGTTATGCAGCATGAGATAACTAAACCAGGCTCCAAAGCGAGATAGAACTAGGTAGAAATCCCAGCTCTACTATTAACAGTGATTTTGAACAAGTTTTCTGAACCCCTGTCTCCTGTTTCCCTGTCTATAAAATGAGATAATTCTTACTGCCTATGGTTGTAAGAAATAATTGAGATAGTGTCTGTAAAGCAGTTGAACAGCACCTAGCCCAAAGTAATTTACTTAGTGAATGATAGATAACAAGTATTAGAGGTCACAAGGGGTATATAAACTTATAAGGAAGACAAATGCAGACAACTGACAGTAAGTTAGTTGCTAGGCTTGCAGAATTGTTCTGTGTGCTGTGATTCACAGACTTAACCAGAAAGCTAGAGAACTAGAACTGGGAGACCCTTGCTTCTGAGAACAGAAAGGCTGTGATTTAATAAGGTTAACAAAGGAAAGTTTTCAGAGAGAGAAGAGTGGATGCAGAACCTTTGGAAACAGCTTCAACCAGAGGGCAGGAATAAGTAGAGGAATCCTAAAATGAGAAAAAAAAGGAGTATTAGGAGAATGTAGAGAGTCTGGAGAATATAGACACACTGAAGCCCAAGGAATAAAAATTATTGAGAGAGTGCTCATGTGGGGGAAAAGGAGTGATGAGTAAAGATCACTAGGACCTTTTGAAGGAGTATTTTTTATAGAGGGGTGGTGGTGGGAGCCAAATTGGTAGGAGTCAGTAGGAGATATGGAAGGAGGGCTGGTGGAAAGGAATAGCCACTTAAAATGGGGATTGAGGATATATTCTCTTGTTTCATAAGGATTTTATTTGTATGTTTTTTTAAGATGAGGATGTGCCTTTAGACGGAGGAAAATAAGGATAATTAGGGATGGGAGAGATAAAATAACGTGCTAAGTGATGGAGAAAGACCACAAAGCTGGCACAAGGGATAGGATTATTGCCACAGGTGGAAGGGTTAGTCTACATAGAGTTTTAAAGAGAAGGTGAATGATGTAAGTGAAAACACTCTATTAATACATAGTTGTTTGGGGTAGAGAGAAGTTGGAACGTATCACATAATCTCAGGCCTCCCTGAAAGTGTGAGACAAATCCATCTGCAAAGACAGTCAGGAAAGTGAGTGTCCAATTTAATGAGGCAGTGAGAGCTTAGAAGAATGTGTAAAGCAAATGTGAGAAATGTGATAAGGAGCCAAACAGATAGTATGGAGAGTGCTGAGTTGAGGTTTCCTGCTCTTTTCTCCTTTTCTCCTTTAGTTTTCCTGGAAATACTTAATATTCAGGAGAAGAGAAGAAAGCAAAGAAAGAAGGTGAGGCAAAGGAAGGTATTTGCACAGGAAGTGGATAATTCAGGCCTAGGCCAATTGATAGGAATAGGAAGCAAAGGGTACAGGGAATCAAGAATGAAGGTGGCAGCATCATTGAAATGACAACCTGCAGGGTTCTGTCTGGATTTGGAGGCTGGCGGGGAAAAATACCATCTAGCCATTTTAAATAATGGCTCAGTAGAGTTGTTTTCAACAGAGGTTAGCAAATTATGGTCCTAGGCCAAATCCTGTCTACCAACTGTTTTTATAAATAAAGTTTTATTGGGACATTACAATGCCCATGCATTTATGTACTGTGTATGGGTGCATTTGCACTATAAAGAACAGTTGAGTAATCCAGACAGAGACCATTGGGTCTGCAAAGCTTAAAATATTTACGACCTAGTTCTTTATAAAAAATGTATGCTGGCCCCTGGTTTATAACACATAAAAGTATACATAACATATTGGTAGATGAAAAAAGCAGGGTATAAAGCAATATTTATCACATGATCCAATTTTCTGAAAAGAAAAAAATTTATAACTATGCCTAGAAAAATGACATAAAAGATACAATGTAAACAATTGTTTCTCTGGGTGGTAGGATTACCAGAGACTCTTTTTTTTTCTTCTCTTCCTCCTCCTTATTCTTTTTTGTAAACTCCATCATTTCTACGATATGGGAGGATAATGGCCTGAGGAAGGATAATTTTATTAAATGTTAACTTTAGTTGATTATATCAGGGTGCTAAATAACATAAGGCTGTAATTTCCTCTAGAAGGATCCAAATAAGCTTGCCCAAAAGATAAAATCTGTGTCATTGACTGCACCTTTACCCCAATCATGCATCCTTCAAAACTGTGATTTTGATTGATAATAACTTGATAACAACAGGTAGTGGATACGCTATGCGCACCTTTGAAATGACAAATCAAGGTCATCAAACTATCTTCATTAATGTTATGATTACTAAGAAGGAATTAGTATTCAGATAGGAAGTTTCAGGCATGTACATTTAGGGAGAGTAATCTTAGAAGAGAAATATGTGTATAAAGTAAGGTGAATCAAGTTATTTCAGATAAAAAGTAGAATTTGAAATCCAAATCAACTGTCTTCAACAAATGGTATTCTATCAAGGACTTTCAAAAGATGTGGCTGATTTTGATGGCTATTTCTTTCCCCGGGACATGCCAAGCACTCTGTCAACACCCCCACAACACCCCACGGAGTCAAAAGTCCATTAGGTACCATCAGTTTTAGTTAGATGATATTTTCCCAGTTTTGTGTGTTTAATTTGTTTGTTTTCATGTTTATAGAGTGCCATTGTCCTAGATACTCTATAGAATTTGGAGACAAATTAAGATGCCTAAACTGTATTGGTGAATATTTATTGCATCACTAAATCTATAGTTGGGAATCAAGTTGGCCTAAGCTAGGATGAAGAAATTGAAGTCAGTCATCAATGAGAAGAGAAGAGATCAAAGACAAAGGAAGGGGAGGGAAGGGACGAGTCAGAAAAGTCCAGAAGCTGAGGGTGATGTGTGGTGTGGGACTGAGTGAAGAAGAGGCAGAAGAAGTAAAGATCAAGATAAGCTTTGAACAAACATAGGCTCACAGAGACTCATCTCTTATCCCAAAGTTGTTTCATGTCACAAATGGGATATCTGGTAGTGGAGGCTTCTAATAGCTGGACCTGTTCCATTCCTTTTCCACTTCCCAGAAGCTATTGATTTAGCAGTTTTAGCATGTCAGACTGTAATCTCACTCAAGAATATTTTTGACTATCTTTACAGTGTTTATTAAATCTACATAACTACTTCTAAAAGTTGTTATGGTGAGAGAAACCTATATGGTTTAAGATCTTGGCCCTAGTGCCTTCGTTTGCAATGAAGTAATTAAAGAATCTGAAGGAATTAAGAATGTTCATTTGGGAAAAAGGATAAATAACAAACAAATAAGCATTTGGATCAGGGAAAAGGGGATAGAAGAGGAATTTAAGGTTAATTACTCTGATAGCACCAGACTGGCCACGAATGGATATCTGGGGGAAAAATATAACTTATGTAGTTACCAAACCAACTTCCTTAAGGACTTCTCTCTTCTGTTCACAATGGCCAGGGCCTATAGGACGGATGAAAAATGACCAACTATCCTATATTTTGCAATGAAGGAGGGCTTGAAAAGAGACCCAAACCAGATTTGTTTCCTGTTTGAGATAAGGTGGAGTTCAAAGATATTCCTAGTGAACAGACCTAGATTCCTGCCTAATAAAAAATAGAGTTTTGCTCCAAAGTGATCTAATCTTGACTAAGGTTTAGTCATGAATTTATTGATTTACTCAACACATAGTTTATTGGTTTACTTTCTGTGAGCCAGCACTGACCTAGCTGCTAGGATGCAGGAGTCAACGAAACAGGCAGGGTTTCCTCTCCCTTGTGGCTTGTGGGTCAACCAGAGGGAGTTAAATAGGGAACATGTAACACAGAGTTTCCACTCTGATGCTGATCATTCCCTGACGTGCTGTTGAAGGGCTAGCTACTAGACAGTTTCCCTCAGGAAGAGAAAACCATGCGGTTTACCTAGCTAAGTGCATCTTAGAATAAGTATTTAACTGCATGTTAGGACAAGTCTAATTCAACTAATGATGTCGATCAAAAAGTGGACTGAGAAGAGAACAAGTCCTGTCTCTCTCTGGCCCCAGTTATTGTCACTATACTTCCCTATGTGAAAGAATCAATTTTAACTCCTCTGTCTGGCTTCCAGGATTCTTCATGATTCTGCCCACTGCCTACCTCACTAATCTCATTTCCTACCACCGATTACTTGCCTCCTATGCCTGATGACTGAACAGTGTTACTGCATATATTCCTCACTCTGCCTGTAATACACCCCCAGTATTGTTCATTAATACGCATAAATTAGGACTCTTTCCCTGTGCTACCTTCTCTATGATTTTTCCTGACCTTTTTACTCATTTACTTCGCCCCTTTATACCACAGTGGTCCTTTAATTACTTATCATTTTATATTGTAATTATTCACCTCCCCAGGCAAGATTGAGAGCTCTTGAGGGAAGAAGGTTAGATAATATTTGTGTATTTCCCAAAGGCCTAGACCAATGCTTAGAGTTTAATAAGCATTTAATAATTATTTATTGAATGAACAAATGAGTGGGTAAATGAATAAAAAAAGGAAATTCTGGGCAGGAGTGTATTTTAAATGACAAAAAAAGTTGGCAAATAATTCAATGAGGATTAGGCAGTGAATTAATCTTACTGTAAATGTATATTGTGTTGAATAGCAAGCAAACTTACAAAGACAGCAAAGAAATGACCCCTGACCTCATGGAATATTCAATCTACAGTATTTAAGGAGACAAAACTAATAAAAAGAGTAAATGCCACAAATAAGTAAAGCATAAACTCACAAACCCAACCCAATCCCTATAGACAGACCTGCAGTCTGGAAGAGTGGTTTTAAAGATAGTCAGCACTTTTCATGAAGTAAATGAATCTTATGAAGAATTTAAAAAAGTTGTTTCTGTTGAGTCAAGATGAGAGAGTATTTTAGTCTTTTCAAATGGTGTTGGGAAAACCAAACAGCAACATGCAAAATAATGAAACTGGGCCACTTTCTTACACCATACACAGAGTAATCTCAAAATGGATTAAACAAAAACCTAAATGTGAGAACTGAAACCATAAAATTCTTAGAAGAAAACATAGGCAGTGATTTTTTTGACATTATCCATAGAAATATTTTCTTAGGTATTTTTCCTTTGGCAAGGGAACAGTAGCAAAATTGAACTTAGGGCTGTACCAAAATAAAAAGCTTTTTCACAGTGAAGGAAACCATCAACAAAACAGAAAGACCATCCACCAAATGAGAGATGATATTTACAAAGGATATATCCAATAAGGCGTTAATATCCAAACTATATACAGAATTTATACAACTCAACTCCAAAAAACAAAAACAAAAATAACCCAATTAAAAAATAGGCAGAAGACATGAATAGACATTTTTCCAAATAATACACACTGATGGCCAACAGACATATGAAAAGATGCTCAATATCACTTAGCATCAGGGAAATGCAAATCAAAATCACAGTGAGATATCACCTCACACCTGTCAGAGTAGCAAAAATCAAAAACAAAGAAACAACAAGTGCTGGTGAGGATGTGTAGAAAATGAACCCTCATACATTTTTTTGTAGGAATGCAAGGTGGTGCAGCCATTGTGGAAAACAGTATGGAAGTTTCTCAAAAAATTAAAAATGGATTCTCCATATGATCCAGGAATTCCACTACTGGGTCTTTATCCAAAGAAAATGAAAACATTAATTTGAAAAGATATATGCATCTCTAAGTCTATTGCTACCTTATTTATAATAGCCAAGATGTAGAAGCAATGCAAGTGTCCACCAATAGATGAATGCATAAAAAAATATCTCACACACACACACACACACACACACACTGCAATATTACCAAGCCATAAAAAAATAATGCAATCTTGCCTTTTGCGACAACATGGATGGATCTAGAAGGTATAATGCTAAGTGAAATAAGTCAGAGAAAGACAAATAGCATGTGATTTCATTCATGTGTGGAATTTAAAAAGCAAAACAGGGGTGCCTGGGTGGCTCAGTCGGTTAAGCCACCGACTTGAGCTCAGGTCATGATCTCGCAGTCCATGAGTTCGAGCCCCGCGTCGGGCTCTGTGCTGACAGCTCAGAGCCTGGAGCCCGTTTCAGATTCTGTGTCTCCCTCTCTCTCTGCCCCTCCCCTGTTCATGTTCTGTCTCTCTCTGTCTCAAAAATAAATAAACGTTAAAAAAATTAAAAAAAAATAAAAAGCAAAACAAATGAAGAAAGAAAAATGGGACAAACAAAAATAACAGAAACAGGGAGAACAAACTGGTGGTTGTCAAAGTGGAGGCAGTTTAGGGTTCCTGGTGAAGTAAGTGAAGGGGATTAAGAGTATATTTATTGTGATGAGCACTAAGCAATGTATAGAATTGTTGGATCATTATATTGTACACTTGGAACTAATACAACACTATATTAATTATACTTGAATTTTAAAAATAAATTATTTTTTAAAAGATGGTAGAATATTTTATTTAATTTTAAAGTTTTTTTATTTATTTTGAGAGACACAGAGAGTGCACTGGAAGGGCAGAGAGAGAGGGAGAGAGAAAGAATCCTAACCAGGCTCCACACTGTCAGCACAGAGCCTGATGAGGGGCTTGAACCCACGGAATCTGAGATCATGACCTGAGCCAAAACCAGGAATTGGGCACTTAACCAACTGAGCCACCCAGGTGCCCCAAATATGGTAGAATATTTTAGAGGTAAAATATTCATTCAGTGAATGAAATAAGTCTGCACTGGAGCTGGCCTGATATTTTGCAATCCCCTTTTGGAATACTGATCTCTTGGTAAAGAATGATTCTAGGAGCTGTTGCAGTGACTTTAGTGGCTTTCAGGGTCACTTGGTTTAGCTGTGGAATGAACTTAGCTGGCTGCAAAGTGTCTCAAAGGCAATGTTGGAATGAATCTCCTTTGTTTCTAGAAGTCAATCAGATTCTCAAGTCAAAGTTAAGTTATACTTGTGGGTTGAGCCAGAACAGTGTGGTGGCGAAGTGTATGGTGGGAGCCTGGCCACCTTCATACTTGTTAATAGCACAAGTGCCTAACCATCCCAATGTGGGACAGCCTTTAATAGAAAGCCCTTCTCAGATCTGCAAAGATCTGGCAAAATATGAATTCAGTCTTTTTGTTGTAGCTTAATAGATTTCTTAATAACACCCATTTATTTTAAAAGGAAATTAGTGATTTTTAAATGTGATTTTTAAAAACTTTTTTAATGTTTATTTTTTAGAGAGAGAGAGAGAGAGAGAGAGAGAGAGAGAGAGCATGAGAAGGGGAGGGGCCAAGAGAGAGGGAGACACAGAATCTGAAATAGGCTCCAGGCTCTGAGTTGTCAGGCTCTGAGCTGTCAACACACAACCCGACACGGAGCCCAAACTCATAACCATGAGATCATGACCTGAGCTGGAAGTCAGATGCTTAACCAACTGAGCCACCCAGATGCCCCAGAAAGTAGTGATTTTTAATGAGAGGTTCCCCACAAGAATTTTTAGTGAATAGGGAAAGGAAATATTGACTCAGTGCCTTCTATGTACAAAGAATATTTGAGCTCAAAACCATCCTGGAATGTAGTATCATTACACCCACTTTACAGATGGGGAGACTGCTACTCAGATAAGTGATTTCTCAAAGGCACATGTGCTAAGATTTGAATCTTGAATGACCTGACTCTAAAGCTCAGCCTCTTTCCACTTCATCTCCATTACACCTGCTGCTTACAGGAAACACATGTGGGCATAGGTGCATACATGCACTTAACACACATACACACACTTTTAGATGTAGCAATTGCACAATTCTCAAAACTAAGAAAAATTATTTTCTCCTTATAGCCCTAAAATTTAATAAGAGGAAAGAACTTTTAAACATATCTATCTAGAGACTTGTATATGTTCAAAGATAAGTGCCTGAGAATTTGGAACTAGGCAAGGGAGCAAAATGCTTTAGTCTTCCACCTAGTGGAAGGTCAGCACAAAACAAGATGAAGAGAACCAATTCCATACACATGCACAACAGAGTTGCCTACATGGTGAGATTTAAGGAGTAAAGAGGGTTCCATCTGCCTTTAAGTCTTTTTCACTCTTGCCTGTTAAATTATATAAGTTCATATCTTTTAAAATGCCCCAGGGTAAGACATTCTTCCCCGGAGATCTATGTTAAAGTACACAGACTTTTTTATCAGAGTTATTTCAAATAGGACGCCAGACAAGTGTATTTGATTGGAGATTGGAGAAGGTGAGAGATTGAAGTTCTAATGCAGAACCACAATGATGGGAGAGGCCAATTATGCCACATAATTGGGCCCCAGGCCCCTAGTGATAGAAAGCTGATGACAAGCTTGAGTATAATAAAACTTAACACAAAATTGTTATCTGGGACTTCCATTTTAATGAGACAAAGATCGTAGGAGTTACAGAGAGCAGGTATATATTAGCATCAGAGTTCATCCTAAACAGAGAAGGCCATCCTGTAAGGTAGTGAGCTCCCTGACACTGGAGATGTTTAGGGAGGTTGGAAATACCCATAGACAGAATGTTGTAGAGACTAGACTGCACAGTCTTTGAAGTCCTTTCCAATTATAAAAATCTGTGATGGTTCTATGAATAATTTTGCTAGGTTTCAGAGATTCTTTGGCACCATTAATTTATTCATTCAACAAACACTGATTTCATTATTAAGTATATTTCATGGCTGGGCACTGTTGAAGCTGAGTATATAACCCCAAAGTTCCTAATGACCCGGGTAAGAGGATAAAACTGACAAGATGCTAGGATCTGTAGGAAAAATAATAATCTAAGAATGCAAAAATAATCTATGCCACTAATGTTCCTCTGTACTCGATATCCCAGTGCCAGACCACAGGGTTTCATATTCTGAGATATTTTACCCTAGCTTTGGTAGACTGGCATGGTAGAGTTTTAAATCACACTTCCTTTTTCAAAAGCTGTAAACCACTGTATCAAAATAAACACTAGTCCAAAAGCTATGGGGGGAAAATGTGTTTACCTGAGCCTGGTTGCAGCCAAATGCAGAGGTATCCTTCCATCTTTTGGAGAAGGAGCCACTGACGTCCATGCCCACCTGTTGGCATTCTGGCCTTAAACAAGCAGGACTCCCTGGCCTTGGCCATCCCTTTCTGTCTTGTTTCTCTAGGCCTAACATCTGCCAAATTGAACTCTTCATTTGCTCCTGCCTAGAAGAATGTTTTGAAGTTTTGTAAAAATTATACTTGCTCATATATATATGTCTACAGTATAGAATTATAGTCAACAGTTTGTAGCCAAGAGTTTTGTTTTATATATAAAAGTGACCACTTTTTAAATAAGTTCATATATTCAATACCTGAAAGAGTGGTAAACAAACTGAATCTCTCATTTATAAAATACAGACTGGGAAAACCGACCCAATCTGATTCAAGGTCAGAAAACCTTGAATAGGGATAAAAAAGCACATATGATGCTAATCCTGTGGATATATCTTGGTGAATAAAACTCTGAAGGCTGTAGGTCCTGATTTACAGTGAACATCACATAAATGTTAGCACAGGCTAGGGTATGTACTGCAGTAACAAATTCACCCTGAAACCTCAGTGACTTAACACAACCCAAGTTTGTTTTGGCTTTTTTCTCCTCACTCACACTCCGGGTTCATTGTAAGTCAGTGGGGAGCTCTGTTCCCTCTAGCCATTCCGAAACATGGAAAACATGATACAAGAGGTAGTTTAGAAAGATTGAGCAGGACCAAGGGGAAAAAAGAAAAAAAGAGATAGATATCAAAATTAGAACAGTTAATCCAAAAACATAAATGTTAATTATATCATTTAAAAAAGTTTAGCTCAAATGAGTTCAGAATATTATCAGAGAATAATTGAAAGTAAGGGTGATAGAGGCACCTGGGTGGCTCAGTCGGTTAAGCATCTGACTTCAGCTCAGGTCATGAATTCGAGCCCCACATCAGGCTCTGTGCTGACCGCTCAGAGCCTAGAGCCTGCTTCAGATTCTGTGTCTCCCTCTTGGCTCCTCCCCTGCTCGAGCTCTCTGTCTCTCTGTCTCTCTCTCTAAAAAATAAATAAACATTGGGGCGCTTGGATGGCTCAGTTGGTTGGGCATCCGACTTCAGCTCAGGTCATGAACTCATGGTCTGTGAGTTTGAGCCCTATGTCGGGCTGTGTGCTGACAGCTCAGAGCCTGGAGCCTGTGTCTCCCTCTCTCTCTGCCTCTCCCCAACTCATGCTCTGTCTCTGTCTCTCTCAAAAATAAATAAACATTTTACAAAATAAATAAACAAACATTAAACAATTTAAAATTTAAACAATTTAAAAATTTAAAAATTAAAAAAATGAAACATTAAAAAATTAAAAATTGTTTTTAAATAAAGTAGGGGTGATAATCAAAGCATATAGCCATGGTGTATGGGTATAAACACTTCCCTTGTAGGTGTAACATAGGCACTATAAACACCTGGTCAGTCTGGCCATAGGTACCTGCTGGATATCAGCTCTCCCTAAAGGGAGAAGAAGCCTGGGAATGGAAATGATTGCAAAGCAGGTAGAGCCCAGTACTAGCCCAACAGAGTCAGCATTCCCTTGGATCGAATAAACACCGGAGCCGGAAGATTAGTTTGTGTTCACTACAATTCAGAGAGAGTGGATTAATCCAGTGTATTATAGTGCTGCCCTTACATCACTGGATTTCCTCATCTCACACTGCCCACAGCCCCTCTCCTTTCCCTTTCCCTGTCCCAATGATTTGTTTTCCCTAATTGTGTATCCCCCTATCCTTTGTCGAGTGCTTTGATAAATGTAGACACTTCCTCTTTATTTTCTTCACATTCTGTGGCTCTTGTGAGTCATTTCTGACGGCACTGAATCATTTTCATCACTGCTCAGCCTCCTCCTGTTTGAAGTCCTTGTCTGGATATATGCTTATTCATCACCACTCTCTCTGCGACCCACATGTGTCCGGCACACTGTTTACATTGGGCTTTAATCTGTTGTTAGTGGCCAACTCCAGTGTCCCCCTCCTTCCTCAAGGGGCCCATCCCTGTTCCTCCCGCCTGTACAGCTCCCAGTGGGAGAGCATAGAGAGCAAGAGCTCTGGCCCTTAACCTTGGCGTATGGACTCTTGCCCAAATCTTCATTCCAGACCTTCCCCTTTTGCTTGTCCTTTATAGCAGCTTCTTCTCGGTATTGTCTATACAGCCAAAGAGGCAGAAATGGGGTCCCCTCCAAGGCTGGCTCACAGGCCATCCTGGGACAGTGCACTGCAATGAGGGCTCGTGAGTTCCTGCTCTCCACCTACCCTCTAACATACGTTTCCCTCCTGCTACAAATGCCAGTGTTTTTTGTTTTGTTTTATTATGTTTTGCTTAAATACACTTCAAAGTGCAAATTCTCTAGTTCCCACTGGTCAATGGAACGCACTGATTTGTGACCCCAAACACTAGGATTTTGCACGAACGCATTGATATTTAGTAATTGGTAATAGATCCTGACATTTCAACAGGCTACAGTGGGTTATCCTCTGTTCTTCTTTTCCTTCCCCTAGCCTGGTTGCTCTGGAATTGATTTATGAAACTAGTTTGCTTTTTACTTATTTTATTCCTCATTATTCATATTTAATGTTACCCACACTTGACCTTGTGACTCTAATTCCTTAAACTGAATAACGTACACACATTGACTTTGTTCTTCTTGACAAGTCTTATCATTTTTTATCTTTGCCATCCCTCTTTCAGCCTTTTAAAGATCTAGGGCTCTCTGAATCTCTTATCTGTTTACATTCTTCTTCATTATTTAGTATTAATGTCCTTCTTTCAGCCATTATTCCCTAGGTTGTTATTTTCCCTCATTTCCTGATTTGGTTCTTTCTGTCACAGAGCCAGAGCTCTCACTACCACACTGTAGAGGTTGACGATAGCTTCACCAGTCAAATCAATTCAGATGTTACAAAGAAAAACCATGTACTCAGGAATTCAGCAACAGCTCAATCAGTTCTTGCATGAGACTTCTAGTGTCTTTTGGAAACACCAGTTGTGAGGTATTGCTAAAAGCATATGTTTAATCGGAGCAGGAAGATCACTTGTTAGTTAAAACATAACATAGACATTTTGTCCCTGAGTAATTCTTAGACCATGGTACACCATAGAACACTGAGATGGCCATTATTTGTTCAGCAGTGTCCCATAGGAAGAGTATGCCATAATTTGAGAATATTTTTCACAAAGATATGAACTGGCAATTAACCATTAATGCCCACCCTATGATCTATGTACATGTGATATTCCTTTTCTTCACTTCTTATGAAGCGCTAGAATGATGGTAACAGCAAATCAAGTAAGACATTGGGGGTACTGCATATGTTTCTATTCTAACATAGCTGGTGTGATTAGCTCAGTTACTTAGACTTTATTTTTCTGTTAAAGCCAAATGTGAGTCAATTAGTTTCACATGATCCCCCTGGCTGGGAAGAGAGTTACAAGTGTCTCCCAGCTGCACATTATAAAGGAAAGTAAGGTGAACCCACTACATTGTCCTAAACCAAACCATTACCTGACTAGAAAAATTATGTTAAACTTTTGAGATATGGGCAGTGAATTAGGCCCATGCTTTTAAGGTGAAAACATACTTCTTTATTCCTATAATATCATGACTTTTTATCATAGTAAGTCACATATTAGGTTCAGTACAGACTGCTCAAAGACATTTAGTTCTCATTCTAGCTTAAGGTTTTGTTAATACTAGTACGTGGACTAATACTGTGTTTCTATTGGCTGGTAAACCACCACTGTGATGCAAAAAAAAAAAAAAAAATCACAGAGGCATCTGAGAATTAGTGGTATGTGCGGAAAAAGGAGTTAGGAACCCTTCGGTGCTTTTTTGGTATCGAACAGCTGTCGTGCATGTTACACTTGACAGTATTGCTTTCTGTCCCAGAGTCCCTAAAAGCTATTCTTGTCACAAAAGCCAGGACAGTGTCAGCAAGCAATCTATGTTTGTATGGTCCTCAGTTTTTCTCCCTTCATCTCTTTGTTCCTTTAACAATAAAGGATAAGGAAGAAACAAATGGCCACAAAATTTAACGATTTTATTTTTTGAACTATTACCTACATTCTGCTGTAAATCATAATGATTGACCAGAGCCATTTGCATCGTGAAGCAGGTCAACTCTTTCAAGTTACAAATACACATTAATCATCCACAGCAAGAGCCCTACTGCCTGGGAAGGATGTGGCCCACTGTTTAGTTAGGGTTAAGGTAACGCGCTGCAAAAAATTAACTCCAAGTGGAATGAATGTAAGACTACAGAAGTTTATTTCTTTTCTACATTACAGTCCATAGAATAGATAGCTAGGTGCCTCTTTTCCTCAAGGTCATCCAGTGATTCAGGTCCCTTCTATTTGGCTAATTTGCAAATTCCTGGGATTTTACCCTGTCCTCATGGTTGAAGTAGGTCATTACCCCAATCCCAGCCTGTGGCAAGGGGAGAAGACAAGGAGTACAAGCAGCTTTCTCTCTAAGGATGTGACTCAGAAGTTACATACACCACTTGTGCTCTCATTTAAATGGCAATAACAGTCCCCTGGTCACACCTGGTTATAAGGGGGATCTACCGAGGAGTTCTCTGGTTGAGTGGCTATAAGTGCCCCTAGAACTGGGGCAGGGGGTGAGGGTGGTGGATGGCAAGGATAATGGATCCTGCGGGACAATGAGTGGTCTCTGACGCACTTAGTCTCAGCAGAATGCTGTTATCATAGGTGTACATGTTCAGAGTGATGCAAGTATGTGTGAAAGATGCATTTGCTCATGTGCTCTGAGGTTTTCCACACACTCACTAGTAACAAGTACAGTACATTCGTATTGCATTGTATCCTCAATACATTTAATAAAGGAGAAATCAAACATGAAAGGGAATTTCATGTGATCTATTTAGGGTCATCAAGTAATTGTAGAAAAGCATCTTGATATCCCAAAACCTGTTCTACTTAGTAAGTCAAATCTTCTGCTTTTCTATTATTTGTTAGAACTGCTAGTCTTGGAACTTTACTTACATCTTTTTTCACCTCACTCCCTCCCAGCCCCCGCTTGAAGTTGTTGAAATACTCTTTGAATCAACTTTTTCTGTTTTTGTTTTATTTCCTGTTGAAAATTAGGGTTATTCATTCCACTGATTTTAGTAAAGAAAACAGACAAAAGCAATGAGTTTCAGGGTTTACTGCCATTGACTGGAACCTGCTTTAACTGGTGTGTTTTATTTAATCCTTTCACCACCCTGTGAAAAAGGTATCCTCATACAGATGAGGGAGTTGAGACTTAGCACAGTAAGTCACTTGCCAAAGTCGCCTTGCCAGCGTGCCTTACCTTTCAGCCTGGGCTCTAAATCACAACGTTGTACTACAGGAGCATTAAGTCCATTACTCAAGTAATGGAGACATAAAGCTAAATTCCGCTCACATGGATCTATCAGTGCCACATGGGCAACGCACAGTCTGCAATATTCAGGCTGGCCTGAATTCAAACTTTTAAAATCACCGTATTTTGAAAAAGATGTCAAAATAGACATTTACATTTCTCAGCTTTTGTTTACTCATCAAAAATCACAGTATCCTTCGGGACAAGAGTAAAATTAGTGAGTTAGAACATTCCTTTTTAACAGTTTCATAAAAATGAAAGTACTTTTGGTCCTTTCTCTATGGCCAAGTGCAGAGGCACCATCCCAGCCTGGTTTTTTTTTTGTTTTTTGTTTTTTTTTTACTGGAAACTGACTATAAAAATACAGCCCTCCATCTCTCAGCAGTGATAGATAAGAAGTACTGAAACAGCATTAATAATTAATGGGCAGACAAGATGAAACTCCAGTTGCTCAGACTGCTGTCTCCACATAATCTGTATTTTATACAAAAGGAGAAAGAACTCAATGGAATTTTAGCTGTGACCGGATAAAAACTGCCAGCAAAATGTGATAAGGAAAGTCTAATGTGTATATTAATCATGTTTATAGCTCCTCATTTGTTGATATATTAGCCTAAACTCCCTTTAAAAATACATTTTTGATCACCAGTAGATTCATTTAATGCAACCAAACCTCAAATAGGGTCCAATTAAAGTTTCCAATTTTTATTAATCAAAAATAATTAATCTATCCCATAAATCATGAAACAAATGGGTTAAGAATTTTAGTGCAAGATGAGACGCATTAAGAAAGAAAATCTAGAAAAGTTTGATGCATGATGTAAATATGCCACTATATGTTTATAGCTTAAGTTAACATTTGGCACTTTTATTATCCAAATTGTTTTTCTAGATACAATGAACGTATAATGTGACTCAAAGTGAGACACAGTTTACCCTTGAATGGTGTAGACTTCAAACACGATGCATTTTTGTTTTCTCTGGATCAGTTATAACAAAACAGATTACAGAGTTGGGGTGGAACACGGAGTGTTTCTAGAAATGTCTGCATGTTTAATAGTTTAAAACCCTAAGAAAATAAGGCTCAGTTAAATTTAGAAGAAAAGGAGTTGCTATGTACAAGTAGGTAAACTTTTTGATATTGAAAAAAAAATATTTAGAAACTAAAACTTGGGGGAAATTTGTTTAGTTCTACATGTTCAATAATTATTGAAATGTACACCTGTCTATAGTCTTATCCCAAATTTGTCACAAACATCAAGATTTAATGGGAGATGATGGATGAGAGAGGGCGGGGGAAGATATATTAAATCCAGGAATGTGTTATTTAGCCACATTATCAAGGATGTTGGAGAGGCAGAAAACTTTCCCAGGTACACCCAGATGTATGCTCACTATTAGAGTGGTTTGTTGCAAATGTATTTAAACATGGAGTCTTAAAATTTAGCCATCAGTCTAAATATTGTTTTGGTAGTCATGCTAGTGAATGAAAGTTCATAAGTCTTGATACTAGAAGAAGTTAGAATACACCCTAGAGAAGTTAAGCTATGGAAACACAGGGGGGAAAAGTCCTAAAAATAAAAGAACAAAGGTAGTAGGATAATAACTCATGAAAGCCATAGGTTTTATTTGCTATAAGAAATATAGTTTTATCAATGGAATATGTTAACTCATGCAGTCAGGGCATGGCTTAGAAATAATTTAGTCCATGTCTTATGAGGGCCAAGCAAAATTGCATGGATGAAAATAACTTCCCAATTACAAATTCACCTCCAGCCATGGCTCACTCTGTGTCATAACCTGGGCCACTGGACTCTACAGGATGCAGGAGAGAAGAAGTAGGGGAGTCTGAGTTCAAGTCAATTCATCCCCACTATTGGAAAAATAAGTCACAGCTCTTTCTACCAGTGACCAGTCAGTATCATCACTATTCCCATAAAAAAGATAAAACATTATTAGTGAATTTAGCAAAATGCTACAGGCTGATATATTCTTAGAACCTTAGCTGCCAGGTCATCAAAAGCTTTCATGTTTTGAAGAAAGCACAAGATACGGAGATGGACGACCTAGGTAAACAAACTCTTCACCCCTCGTGAATGTATGTATTCACTTGTGATATGGAGACAATAATACCTGATCTGCTCGGCTCACAGGAATCATATGAAGATTTTTTCCTTAGTGAGAAAAGGTGTGAGAAGGGGCCTATGGAACTATAAAAACCACACAGATGTGAACTGTAATTAATAAGCTGTGAGGTTTCTCACCTTTCTGTAAGGATTCCTTAAAAGGGGGGATTAAAGCAGGGACCCTGCATCTCCAGACTTAGTTCATCTTCTCTAGAAATTCTGCCATTAGCCTTTCACCAGCATTTCCCCAAAGCAGCCTGAAAAATCCTAGTTCTATGGAAAATTGGCGTTATTCCAAAGAAGAGTCCTGTGGTGAAATCTATTTGGGAAATCCTTGTGTTGTTAAACAGGTTTTTTCCCTGCAGGACTTCTCAGAACCTTTAACATGCATGTTAGAAGCCTTTAAGAGGAGGTGTATTGGAAGAAATGTCCTGAAACTTATTTGACCATGGAAATTGCTTATTATAAACCATCTCTTGGGATTGTTATTCTATGGAAATTGCTTTGAAAACCACTGATGAATGTTTTGTAATTTCTCAAAATGTTTCTTGAAAACACACTGGCACGTCACAGCGCTCACAGTGCTACTGTTGAGACTAGCATTTCTCAAATGTGGTCACTTGAGAAGTTGTTTAAAATGTGGATTCCAGTGCCTCACCTAGGATGTCAGGCAGCCTCCCAGGAATCTGCATTTTTGTGAGCTCTGTAAGTGTCTCTGAACCAAGAGATCCCAGACTAAGGTCTGAGAAATGGCTGCTGTTCCATGAGTAATAGTAGTCTTGTGGTTTTAACAGCTTAGCATGAAATATGTCTCATCTATGACAGACTTATGCTTTGTAGGCCTCAAAGAGGCAAGTTCATCCTTGAGAATCTCTAGGTAGATCAGTTCCTTCAGCACTCACCTGTGCCCATATTGCCTGATTGACCAGCAGCCTGGAAAGACCATCATATTATGCACATAACTCTCTCCTGATAGAATATTCTGCCTTTCTCTTCTTTTCTTTTCTCTTCCTTTCTTTTCTCTTTCTTTCTTTCTTTCTTTCTTTCTTTCTTTCTTTCTTTCTTTCTTTCTTTTCTTTCCTTCTTTCCTTCCTTCCTTCCTTCCTTCCTTCCTTCCTTCCTTCCTTTTTCTTTCTACCTTTCTTTCCGCCTTTCTTTTTTTCTTTGCATACTTCAGTGACTAAGAGCAAGATATTTCCTTGCATGAATTTCTTGGAAATCCAAATTTACATGTCTGGGAAAGCAGAAATGTTAACATCCACTTAGTTAATAGAGCTATTCTAAATAGAAATGTAGAGAAAAGGTGGACACCTCTCTTGGACCTTGAACATAATAGAGTGAAGTAATGCTATCTGAAAGTGGCCAGGGTGCCTACATGACATTATCAACATAGTCAACTCTGGATAAGGACACATTTTGCAATCAATCTAGAACGTAAGCCATACCCTTTTTTCTCTGAAAAACCTTCCAATCTTGTGGCTCATACTAAAGAGCAGAAAAACTCCATGTTAGTATGCATGCAAGGAGGAAAGGACATACTTATCAATCTGTGTAACACTAAATCTCTTTTACGTAGGACCTTTTTTTTGTATTTCCTCAAAATACTCTGGGCTGTTGTGTATCTAGGAGTACCCAAATAAGCAAAAAAAAAAAAAAAAAAAATCCCCTTATTCAGCTGTCTCTGGGCAGTGATTGGCACCGGCTCTTTGGTCCATCAGACTGCAACCTTTAGTTGAGTTTTTCATCCCCTGTATGCATCATGGGAAAGAGTGTCGGCTCTGGGGTCAGCCTGCTTGAGTTTGAATCCTTACTTTTCCGTGACAGACTTAGATTCTAAACTTCAGGGTTTTCATTTGGAACATGAGGTAATAATAGTATGTACGTCTCAGAATAGGAGTCAAATGAGGAAATGCTCAACGCCTGGCACATAGTAAGTGCTTGCAAATGCTAGTTGTAATTTTCCCAATCCCCGTCAGGGCAGGGGTCACGTTCTATCGCTCTTCTCTGTCCCTCACCGAGCCTAGAAAAGGCCTTCACATATAGAAGGAACACGGTAAATAACTTCGGGAAGTTGAAAGAAGGAACATGTTGAATTGAACAGAAGACATTTTAAAAACCTCGGGGTGTTTTCTTTGGAAGTGAGGGATAAGTATGAGACAATTCTGAGAACAGTAGGCTACATAGTGACATAGTTTTGCCTCAAAACCCTGCTTCTCTGTTCTGGACCCAGGGATCTTGGGTGAACCCCGCAGGCCTCTTGTTCTTCCCTTGGCATCGTGCCCTGTCTGCACTTGAAGATGTTTCTCAAAATTATCCTTTGGGTAAGGATGTAGCCGATCTTCGTAGAAGACTTAGAAGTGAAGCATATTATCACATCATCATGATTTATTTGTGGAATCACCATACTGTTGTCTGCACTTTGGTCTTTACCATAGTATCTTTTTGATGTTACCCAAATAGCAAGACGGTGAAGTACGTCATCAGCTGAAAGCAAAATTGCCAGTATGAAAAATGTGGTGTGTGCTGACGAGGACCACTTACGAGCTGGTGTGGGGTGGTGGTGCTGCTAGACAGCACGCCAGGAAAAGCCACACTCTCTGATTGCACTTTTAACCCGGTGATAAGTGAGACACTGAAAACCCGGTAGAATGAGAACTACAAATATTTAAGCGATCACTTCACTCCTACAGCTGATGATGGAAAGTTTTATCTTAGAGTCTGGGTAAAAGTGAAATGAGTTGCTTGTATCTACACATTACGAGTTGGCTAAAGCATAACTAGTGTTTTTCTTAGTGGCGGGTGTGGCAGGGATAGGG
>NW_024412394.1:44426632-44672538 GCF_014898765.1 Herpailurus yagouaroundi | reverse complement strand
ACTGAAACTGACATCAGAGCCGGTGGAAGTAGCTTTTCCTCTCTCCCTGGACACTAAGTACCTGTGAGCCTGTTTCAATCTTGTTGGACCAGAATATGCATCTTTTTACTCAAAGCTAAATGTGACCTATTGGGTTGAGAGCCATTATTACGTCATACAATCAATTTAGTGGCTAGGAACCAGTATTGGAAAATAGGATAGGATAATAGGATAAGATAGGATGGATCAAAGTGCAAAACACATAGTAAGGGTTAAATTTGTTTTATGACATTTTGTTTTTATATGTTTATATGCATGTGTGTATAGCAGATCCGGATATAAATTATGTTTCTGACTTTGAGTCTCAGGTTAATAGATTCTGAAAGTTACTGGCTAAGAAACTATGTTCCTCTGTTCATTTATATTATAGGTTACCAAGTAGCATGTAGAAACCTTTCCAATGATGCTGTCATTACTTACGTCTTTTCTGTGCACGTTACTGAGCTGCCCACCCAGTAGTTAATGGGGCTAAGAGTTAACATTTACTGAGGAATTATTGGTTGTTGGGTAATGTGCTGTTTTGTATGTATTTTAACCCTTAAAACTGCTTAAATCATTTGCTCAAGTGTACACAGCTAGAAAGGAGGAGAGCTCTCATTTGAACTCAGAGGGCTTGGCTTTAGAAGATTCATACTTGACAGCTATTAGGAAGCTCAAGGGGCCAGGCTGGCCCTTGTTAGGGCTGGAAAGACTTCATTACCTCTTCAAATGGAGTCCCTTTTTTATATATGAGAAAACTGAGACCTAATGAGATTAAGTGACTGATATCAGCAGCAATTACTGGGAGAGTTAGGACTAGAATTCAGGCTGTGTGTGTGTGTGTGTGTGTGTGTGTGTGTGTGTGTTTTCCAGTCTTGAGGTTGTTTTTTTTTTTTTTTAATTGTTTCTATTTTCATCCCAGTATACTTAATGGAGATTTTTGACTATGTCAAAATAATCGCCTATAGATTAAAATGTCATAGGGTGTGTGAATCTTACAAATACTGCTCTCCTCTTCTGTTGCTAAGAAGCTCAGAGCCAAATTTAAAACTCACTGGGAATAGTTACAATTCCACCTTTTTTTTTTTTGCCTTTGGCTTTATTTATTGAAAACAAGTCCCCCCAATGTTTTTATTTTTTAAAATCTTGCTATGTTGTGTGATTTGGGGAGCTGCCTCAATTTTGTTCAATGAGGAAAGATTCAATATAAAAAATGTTCCATTATATAAAAAGATTCAATTGTATCCATTTGAATGATCAAATGAAATGGGCTGTGACAGGGGAAGGAGGTGCTAGAGGAGGCCAGCAAGGAGAGGCAATGGCCAGGAGAAGGAGCTGGGGGGTGGGTAGGGGAGAAGTTAAGCAGTGAAAAGTCTGCCATGAAGGAGCATGCCGCACAAATGACAGGGACACCTCTGCAATGGTACTACTGCTGCTCAAGGCTCTGGAAGTACGAAGAACTTAACCAGTTTATAAGTACAGCATGGCCTCAGCTTAGGCTCCCTCCCACGGCTCCCCTGTGTGAACCCCTTATTACAGCAAGGCTGGGCCTCTATGTGCAAACCAGTTTTGGTTTGTGCTATGGCCATTTACCTCTAAATGTGTTAGTCTTTCAAGGAATACCTTGAAGAATTTTCTTTTTTTTTTTCTTTTTTAAAAAATTTATTTGTTTATTTTAAGAGAGAGAGAGCAAGCATGGACAGGGGAGGGGCAGAGAGAGAGAATCCCAAGCTGGCTCTGCACTGCCAGCATGGAGCCCAATGTGGGGCTCAAACCCACAAACTGTGAGATCATGACCTGAGCCAAAATCAAGAGTCAGGTGCTTAACCGACTGAGCCACCCAGGCACCCCTTGAAGAATTTCCTTGAAAGAATAATCTTTCAAGTGAAATCCTGACTACTGCATCCCCAAATAATTTTTTTTCATCTTAATTTCTATACTGAATTTAGTTATCAAATGTTCATATTTTACAACCATATTTTAGGTTGTAAGTTTCATAAGGAATGGGTTTAGTGTGTATGTATGTGTGTGTGTATGTGTCCCCAAAACATACATCAATACTTTACACATTGGAAATCATCATGATATAGCTGAAATAAAAAAAGAGAATGGAATTTTACAGATCCTTTATTCCTACATAACATTTAGAAATAAAAAGGATGCAAAAAGGATGGAAGGATTATCCCACCCTCTTTTGCTCTGATTTCCTATGGCTATTGGGAAAGTCCTTATATGACAGAGACAAACAAATGTCAAAATCATCCTGAATGTGTTTTGGCCCATTAATGAGCAATAGACACTGTTTGCTTATATCATCTACAAGAAGTTTAATTTTATGTTATTTGAAAGGAGTTAGTTAATTCTTATAAAATCCATTTAAAAGTCAGAAGCATTTCAAACTATTAGAATGTTTTTGTCTGTTTCTTCATGATCTTTTTATTTTGGCACTGATATGGAAAGGGCAGTGAACTTCAGGGAACACGCTACCATATCATACTGCTTATTCTGTCATCAGAAGATAGTGAAATGAAAGCAAGATGGCTCCCAGAAGTTTCCTTTGATAGCTGTTACTTCACTGACCCAGAGCTATGTAACTTTTCAAGTGATAACTCCCTAATTAGTTGGAGCTTTAGTATCCTCTGCCTACATCTTGTCCTCAGCTCAAATGTTCACTTATCTAAACCAAAGTGCTACATGACATCTCTGTTGTTTTAGGAACACAGTTACCATTCCCAGGCTGCCCCCACACTATCTCAGATATGTGTTATATGACACATCTTCAAATTCAGAGAAGGATGTAGAAAAAAAAAGGTCTTACTAGTTTGAATTTTTTGCTAACAATTTTAAATAACCAGTTCTTGAAATATTTACTCTACATATTGGTGGGGTTTAGCTTGTATATCTAGACCTAAGACATACAATTGTTATGCACATTAGTGAAGAAACAAAAAGAGAAATCAAAAAGTGAGTGCCTTTTTGAGTGAGAACCAAAAAGATTCAAAAGGGAGTCTTTCAGCAGTACCAATATGAATATGAATAATAGTTCTTACATGGAAAATACAAGCATTGTGTCTCTTATCTTACAATTGTGAAAGAAAAAAAAAACATTTTGGAAAGGGAAATAAGAAAATACAGGATGGGGCCCGTGATTGAGAAAGTATGACTGTTCTTTCTGATAAAAATTATCGAGGGAGCTTAATAGCTCCTTCCAGTAAATTTAGGAGGAATGAAAGTCAGAAATGAATAAATGGGTAGAGTGTGGGCTATATTAAACATGAGCCAAGATGCTCAATAGGAGTTGTAGCTCAGGATAGTCTATGGAGTGAGCAAGACCAGAAAGAAGTGACCATTAACATCATTAATGTGACGATCTGCAGTTCTCAGGTGGACGCCTTAGAAGGCTAGGAGGGCTGAATCCAATCCTTAAGGGCAAGGACCAAAGTGAGAGACAAGTAAAAAAGTGGAAACAGAAGGGAACATGGCCTCGCTTATGAGGTTGCATGTGGCAACTGAACTTGGGTTAAATTAAAGGCAGCGATAGCATATATAGGATATATGCTGCTTCTGTTTCTATGGAGAACTCTGACCAATACAGCCTTTTTTTTCTAGGAAAAAAAGCAGTCAATATAAATGAAACAGTTTTGAGGAACCCAGATGTGAGATTTATTAGACAAAATTTTAAATGAGGTATTTTAAGTATGTTCAAAGAACCAGAGGAAACGATGTCCAAAGGCTAAAATGAAAAATTGAAAACAATGTCACATCAAATAGAGAATATCAATAAAGAAATATAAATGATAAAATAAACAAATAGAAATTATGAAGTTGAAAAGTATAAACACTCAAATGAAAAATTTAATAGGAGAACACATTGAGGTGGTGGGTTTAAAAATCAGTGAACTTGAAGATAGGTCAAGTAAGATTGTATAGTCTTAGGAACAGAAATAAGAAGAAAGAAAAAAAATTTCAGAACTGCAGAGACTTGTGGGGCATTATCTATCAAGCATACTAACACACATACTGGGAGTCCCAAAAGGAGAGGTAAGAAAGGGGAAAAAAGAACATTTGAAGAATAACTATCAAAACCAACCCCAAATAGGATGAAAACCATTAATCTACATATCTAAGAAGCTCAACAAGGTCCAAGTAAAATAATCTCAAAGATGTACAAACCTAGACACATCATAATAAATCTGAAGAAAGAAAAAGAGAGAATCTTGAAAGTTGGAAGAGAACAACTCATCGTATATAAGTGTTCATCAATAAAATTAATAGCTGACTTTTTATCAGAAACCATGAAGGCCAGAAAGCAGTAGCATAAAATATTCAAAGAGCTGTAAAATAAGAATTCTATATCCAGAAAAATCATCCTACAAAAATAAGGAAACTAACACATACCCAAATAAGCAGAAACTGAGCAAGTTTGTTACTAGAAAACATGCCCTACAAGAAATGCTCAAGAGAGTCCCTTAATCTGAAATGAAAAGACTCTAGATAGTAAATGGAATCTGTGTAAAGAAATAAGAATTGGAAACGATAACTCCATAAATAAAGGACATTATAAATCTGTTTTCTGGTTTTACCTCTTTTTTTGTAATCTTTTCTGATTTAAGGTATTTTTTAAAATTTTTATTTATTTTTTGAGACAGAGAGAGAGTGAGTGGGGGAGAGGAGCAGAGGGAGAGAGAGAGAGAGATAGCGAGAATCTTAAGCAGGCTCCATGCTCAGCATGGAGCTTCATGGGGTCTGGATCCTATGACCCTGGGATCATGACCTGATCACAGATCAAGAGTCGGGCACTCAATAGACTGAGCCACATAGGTGGCCCATAATCCTACCTTGTTTAAAAGACAACTTTAAAGAGCAATGATTATAAATTTGTATTGATGGGCATGCAATGTATAAAGATATAATTTGTATACAGCCGTGGTACAAAGGAATAAGGAAAGAGGGCTCCCCTGCTCATGTGCTGTCTCTCTAAAACAAAACAAAACTGAAAAACAGCGCAACAACAACAACAACAACAAGTCCCCAAAGGAGTAAGGAAGGAATAGAGCTATATAAAAGTTAAATTTTTGTATACTCTTGAAATTGACTCAGTATGAATTAGAACTAGCATGTTTAAGATATAAATTATAATTCCTAGGGCAACCAATAAGATAATAACTCAAAAAAATAGTAAAAGAAACAAGAGAATTAATTTAGTACATTAGGAAATATATGGTTAACAAAATAGAAAGCAGTATGGAAAAATATGGGAACAAAAAAGAAAGCAAATAAGAAAATGGCAGATGTAAATCCTACCTTGGACATGAAACAACCCATAACTCTCATACATTACTGGTGGGGTACAGCCTTTTTGGCAAAAGTTCTGGCAACTTCTTATAAAATTCAACATATACCTGCCTGTGATTGAGCAGTTCCAAGTCTCGGTTTTTACCAACAGAAATGAAAGCGTATGTATATACACAGACTTATAAAAAGAATGTTCATTGCAGCTTTATTCATAATAGTAAAAAACTGGAAACAACCCGTTTACAACCCATTCCTCTGTTCATCAAGAGGAAAATGGATAAACAGATTGGGCTATGTTCATTTGATAATACAATGAAAATAATTAAACTACTGATTCGTGCAAAACCATGTATAAATCTCAAAAAATTTATGCTGGGTGAAAGAGGTCTTACATAAACTAGTTTTTACTGTATGGTTCCAGTTATATGAAGTTCTAGAGCAGATGAAAGTAATATATGGTGAACAAAATCAGAGCATCTGTTGCCTGTGGAGGTGGAGTAGGCAGCAAGGATTGGCTACAGAGGTGTGTTAAAGAACCTTCTGGGGTAATGGAAATATTCCATATCTTGACTAGAGTTTGGACTGTTACACAAGTGTATGCATCTGTCAGAAGTCATCAAATCATACATTTCTTTATAAGGTGTTTCACAATATGTAAATTTTACCTTTTAAAAAAGTCTATAAATTAATATTGAACTTTTGCCTATGATATCCATGCTGAAATGTTTAGGGGTGAAGGGTACTGATGTCTGCAACTCACTTTGAAATACATCCAGGGGCGCCTGGGTGGCTCAGTTGGTTAAGCGTCCGACTTCAGCTCAGGTCACGATCTCGCGGTCTGTGAGTTCGAGCCCCATGTCGGGCTCTGGGCTGATGACTCAGAGCCTGGAACCTGCTTCCGATTCTGTGTCTCCCTCTCTTTCTGCCCCTCTCCCGTTCATGCTCTGTCTCTCTCTGTCTCAAAAAAAAAAAAAAAAAAAAAGTTAAGAAATACATCCAAAAACTAAGATGGTTTGATGGTTAGACAGATGCTCATATAGACAGATATGTGATTAGGTGAATGTGCTGAATTATTAACAGTTATAGAATTTAGACCATGGAAATAAGGATGTTCACTATACAGTTTTTTCCAGTTTTTATATGTGTGAAAATTTTCATGACAAAATGTTGAGACACAACTGTATTTGATTAAATGCATGGAGATCAAGGTCATTCTTGAAGCTAGCACCTTTTGAGAAGAAAATTGGCCCAGTGAAGGGAAGCATAAAATAAGGATATGCTGTTCAAAGACAGCTGTGTAGTCTTGAGTACATTGTGTAATTTCTCTTCATCTCATTTTCTTTCTTTTTTTAAAACTTTTTTAAAAACATATTTTTCTTTAGAGAGAGAGAGAGAGAGAGAAAATGCAAGTGGCGAGGGGTGGGGGGGGAGAGAGAGAGAAAGAAAAAGAAAGAAAATCCCAAGCAGGCTCCACGTTAAGCATGGAGCCAAATGTGGAGTTTAATCCCATGACTATGAGATCGTGACCTGAGCCAAAATCAAGAGTCCAACACTTAACTGACTGAACCACCCAGGAGACCCTCATCTCATTTTCTAATCTATCAAATAAGCACAATAAATCCCTACCTTGCAAATTTGTGATAAGTATTAGAGATACTTAGTCTTCAGTGGGTAATGAAAATATAGAATTTAATTTAGTGTTATTTGCTATGTGTCATGCTGAAGTTAACCTCTTTGTTGTTACCAGATGGTGTAACAACACTTAATTTCCAAAGACTGTTAGGATAATTAAATAAATTAATACATGTAAAGTACTCAACACACAGCTTAGAAAAACAGATATAAATAAAAATAGGTTGAACTGTATGAAAAGCTGGGTTTGGGAGGAAGGGTGATCAAAAATTGTTGAATATTTGAGAATTTCATATGGCTCAATCAAATAGCAATGTGTGGATATAGATATAAAATACATGAAGATGAGACATAGATGTATAAATATGCCAAAGAAAATCTACATGGAGTCAACACACAGAGTTCAAACAAATAGTCTGGTACAATTTTGTGCCTGTGCAAGAGTTTCTCTTAGGTAACTTTGTCAAGCCATCAGCTATGATTAGGGTGACAAGCTCTTCCCGGTTTTCCTCAGACTTTCCTAATTCTAGCACCAGATATCCCAAAACCTGGGAAACCCTTCAGTCCCAGGCAAACCAGAACAGCTGGTCACCTTAGGTTATATGAAAAGCTATTTCCAGAACCAGCAACCAAGCAGGCACTTGCTCTGCTTTGGGTGCTACCCAGTAACTCAGCCTTACAAACCTATCTTTAAAAATTACAGCAAAATATATTTAGACCCAAACAGCTCTTCATACCCAGACATATCTTAATTTTCACAGGGTGACAAAAAGACCTGCTGAAGTTTGGTATTGGTCAAATGTTACTACTCTTTAACTAGTGGCCCACTATTGCTGCTCTGAGCCACAGAATCTGTTCAGTTCCATGTATTTTATTTTATTTTTAAAAAAAAATTTTTTTTTCAACGTTTATTTATTTTTGGGACAGAGAGAGACAGAGCATGAAGGGGGGAGGGGCAGAGAGAGAGGGAGACACAGAATCGGAAGCAGGCTCCAGGCTCTGAGCCATCAGCCCAGAGCCTGACGCGGGGCTCGAACTCACGGACCGCGAGATCGTGACCTGGCTGAAGTCGGACGCTTAACAGACTGCGCCACCCAGGCGCCCCAAGTTCCATGTATTTTAACCAAGAGTATGTAACAGGGAAGTACAGGGAACAGTATAACCTGGTGCCTGGGCAGGGATGTCACTACTTATCCAGGACTAAAGTCGAGTAAGAAATCTACAGACCACTTTTATGGTTATATTCAGAAGTGTCTGCAATAACTCTCAGTAGGAGGCAAGAAATGGGATGGGGGTATAGAAGGATGCTTGTAGTTACACCTTTTCCAGGGCAGACCCTCTCCTAGCAGCATGTAGAGCCATACTGTAACCTAATCTAGAGGTGTGTTATGCATTAAGGCAGCAAGGCTTAATCTGCAGGGGGGATGCCCCCACACTGAAGCCTGAACTCCAGGGAAATTGCTTATGAGCTCCAGCTGGAAAACACATATGGGAGATGAACCGGTTTATCTTTGCAAACTCTGTTTACAAACAAGGTACATTTGTTCTCTACAGTTTGTCTTTGCCACTGGCACTTGAGGAATCCAGTTTCAACTTTAGAACTATAACTTTGAATCACCTCCAAAATCATGTGTAGTTTCTTGCCAAGGTTTTTCCTTTTAAGGCAATCCCTGTGTCCCAGAGTTAGGAAATTGGGTGCATTCATTCAGTGAGAAATGTATTCCAAGATTTATTGGATGAGCTCTATGGCTCAGGAAAATGCACGAAGGACACACACAATTTAATTAGATACTAACCCTAAAAGTCATCTGATAATACCTAGAAGCCAATAATGTTGGCACAAGACACATAATGCCATGATTATGCCAAGAAGAGTAGGCTAGGATCAAATCAACACAGATCCTGAAATGAAAAGCTATGGAGATTATAAAAAGCAACAGACTGGGGATATAAGAATCAAGAAACCAGGCACAACCCTCCCTTGTGGTGCTTACATTCTAGTGGGAGGAGGGGGTGTCTCAGGCAAGCCAGCTGAGATGAAGGGTGCAGAAAATAACAGGGGCTGGTGCCTCCTGTGTGGCAGGCTTGGTGTTAGCATTTTCTGTGTGGCATGCCAGCTCCTTGCAAGAATGTTTTAACCACGCAATTCAAATAAGGAAACAGAGACTCAGAGAGGCTGATGACTTACCCAACCAAGAGTATCCTGGTGCCTGGACCCAAATCCAAATCCATGATGTTCTTGGCACCAAAGTTCACATCACTGTGGCTCCAGGATGAATGAGAGAGTGTGGGGGGAGAGAGAATGAGAATATGAGGAGGAGAGATCAGGAGGCTGAGAGAGCCTTGGTAAGACTTGCCAAGAATCCAGGAGAAATTGGTGAAGACTTGAAGCAAGTTGAACCCAGCTGGAATGGACGAAGAAGGGTGACTGTGACTCGTGTCATGGAGGCAGGGTGGTAAGATTCAGCAATTATTTGAGTTTGGGGGAGAAGAAGGGGCGGCAAAAAAAAAATAAAGGAAGAGCCAAAAATGAACCTGTGGACGTGAACCTAGGGAGAGCAGGATGCATTAATAGAATCATGGGGAAAAAATGAAAAATTGTTGAAGATTTGGAGACTGAGGGAGGCTCACAAGTTCATTCAACCAATATTTATTATTCATTTACTTACTTGACAAATATGGAGCAGGCCATGTGCCAGGCACTGGTCGAGGCACTAGGGAACAATCCTGAAGTAAAAGCTGCTCCCGTGAGTTTACAGTCTGGTGAGAGGTCACTAAAGCTGCAGTCACACTCAGGAATGCATGACGACAAATGGAGACGAGGCTGGATGGCAGTGATTTGCAGCCTTTCTTGCTCATTAGATTCACCCACTACTTAGTTAAGGCTCCCCTCCCAAATAATCTAGGGTGCTGCCTGAGCTTTGGAAGGTTCAGAAGCTCCCCCCAGGTGATTCTAAAATGCAGACAATTGGGAACTATTGCTGGAAAGCAGAGGTTGTCAAACTATGGCCCTCAGGCCAAATTCGGCCCCTTCCTGCTTTTATAAGTAAATGTATGTTAAGACACAGCATGTATTGTCACTCACATTCACACTACACTGCATAACTGAGTGGTTGCAAACCCAGACCACATGGCCTGCAAAGCTGGACATAGGTATTATCTAACACTTTACAGAAAAAGTTTGTGGTTCCTGCTCTAAAGGAAAGGAGGAAGGTTCCAAGAGCAGATGAGAAAGCAACATGACCCAGCATCTTGGTGGGGGCTTAGGGATGCAGTTGGAGGAGCTTCTATGATATCTAAGATTGTGTAGGAAAGTTGTGTAGGAAAAGAGGATGCTAAGACCAGTGTGGACAGAAAACACAGCAAGAGCAACAACCCTGTTCCAATATCCACCGCCATGTAATGATGACACTAAAAATTCAGTGGCTTGAAAGACAATCATTTTGTGATTACCTTTCACGATCCCAGGGACTGCCTGGGCCCAGGGAGCCAGTTCTTGCTCAGAGTCTCTCCTGTGGTTGTGGCCAGGCCATGGTAGGGCCTGCAGTCATCTTGAAGCCTTCTTCACTCGTCTGCAATGGGATGCTAGCAGTCAGCAAGGTCCTCAGCTTGGCTGTAGATGGAAATACCTACCTCCAAGATCCCTGTGTGAGCTCTCCGTTTCTTTACCACATGAGAACTGGATTTAGCATCCCAGGAGGACCAGGTAGAAGCAGTATTGTTCTTTATGGCCTACACTTGGATGTCAGACAGCATCACTCCTGCTATAACCATAGGCCCACCCATATTCAAGGGGGAGGGGGACACAGACCTCACGTCTTCACTGAAGATCTTCACTGTCATACTCTAAGAAGTGAATGTGGATTGGAACATATCATGGTGGTCATCCTTGGAAAATACAATGCCTACCTATGCATGCAGGAGGAAGCATAGGTAGCTTCAGCATCTCAAATAAAGGGCAAGTGGGAGAGATGAGGCTGGAGAGGTGGCAAGTCCAGTCCAGGTAGGTTAGTTCATGTTA
Organism: Herpailurus yagouaroundi; assembly: GCF_014898765.1. NCBI lineage: Eukaryota > Metazoa > Chordata > Mammalia > Carnivora > Felidae > Herpailurus > Herpailurus yagouaroundi. Next base: position 44,661,572 of record NW_024412394.1, on the reverse strand, counting down.
AGAAGTTTTCTCTTTATTGTAAGTCATAGGAATGTAACGGATTTTAGAAAGAATAATGCTAGTATTCAGTATACTGGAGTGGCTGAAGCAGAAACTCTGGAGACAGAGTACTTGGGTTCAAATCCTTACTGTATCATTTTCTGGCTGTGTGATACTGAGAAAGTTATTTAACCTCTCTATACCTTGATAGCTTCATATTTAAAATGAGGAAAATTGTTTTTTTCTATAATACCTACCACATAAGGTGGCTGGGAAAATTGACTGGTTTGGAACAAGTAAGCCCTTAGAACAGTGCTTTGGGACATTTAGTCCGTAGTAAACACTATAAAGTTGTTAACTTATTATTACTCAGTACGTGCTAAGTAGTGAATGGAATCCTAGCTTTCTGGGTAAACTCAGTACCTTTCCTGCATGTTCTATTCATGGGCTACAGGCAACTAGACTCTTTTCCCTCATTCTAGACTTTTGATACTGGTGTCCAAGAACCTGACCAGCAAGGCTGTGTTGCTATCCCAGTTTCTGCCTTGGAACATCATGTGGCTCCTTCAGGGGTGTCCTGTGGGCCCACTTGACATTCGACATTACCAAATGGGCTGTGCAGATGACACTCCTCACCTGCCCTGGCCCCCAGAGCACATCATTTGCATTTATGTCAAAATGATGACCTGCTACATAATTTGTGGGGCCAGGAGAAGATGAAAATATGTATATTTTTCATATATTTTTATATATATGCATATATATAATAAATCTTGAAAAAAGTACACTAGTAGACTAACTGATAACTGATACTAAAAATTCACTAATAACAAAGAAGATTAAAAAAGAGGATAAAACACACACCTCTCTTGAATCTCCTATAAATTCTGATAGTGAATATGTAAGAGCAGGGACTTTGGAATCTAACGTCATAGTACTAACCTGCTTAGACCTCTTGAGACCTTGAGCAAATTCTCAACACTTACCAATCCTCAATCACTTCCTCTGTAAAATGGACAGTCTGCCTCTTGGAGCTGCTGCTGGGATTTACCCAAGAGATACAGGAGTGTTGATGCATAGGGGCACTTGTACCCCAATGTTTATAGCAGCACTTTCAACAATAGCCAAATTATGGAAAAAGCCTAAATGTCCATCAACTGATGAATGGATAAAGAAGTTGTGGTTTATATATACAATGGAATACTACTTGGCAATGAGAAAGAATGAAATATGGCCTTTTGTAGCAATGTGGAGGGAACTGGACAGTGTTATGCTAAGTGAAATAAGTCATAGAGAGAAAGACAGACACCATATGTTTTCACTCTTATGTGGATCCTGAGAAACTTAATAGAAGACCATGGGGGAGGGGAAGGAAAAAAAAAGAGAGGGAGGGAGGCAAACCATAAGAGACTCTTAAAAACTGAGAACAAACTGAGGGTTGATGGGGGGTGGGAGGGAGGGGAGGGTGGGTGATGGGTATTGAGGAGGGCACCTTGTGGGATGAGCACTGGGTGTTGTATGGAAACCATTTTGACAATAAATTTCATATTAAGAAAAGAAAAGAAAAGAAATCTACAAAAAAAATAAAATAAAAGAGATATTACATATTCAGATGTCTTGTGCATACAAATTAGCTCAACAATAATTGTCATTAATGAACAGAAGCTGTTAACCTTAGAATTCTGCTTTCTACTTTTGAAAGTACTTTCAAGCTCATTATCTCATTTGATTTATCAACCACTATTGTTATTTTAAAGATGGGGAAGAGAAAACTGACTTTCAATAATTTGTACAGAAGACAGGGCTAACATAAGCCAGGCTTGGATCTCTTTACCCTAATCCAAATTCTTTGAATTGCACCAGGAGTGTTACTGCTTTCAGTGAAATGCATCTATAAAAAAATTTTCTGTACTGAGGGTCCTTTTCATTATGTAACAAAAACTTTATTCTTCTTACTACAGTGCATCATAAATAGCTTTCATATGATTTCATACACTTGGAATTAAGGAACTGTGGAGATGATTTTGATCTTACAAATTTCTACTGGCTCTTTAAGTACAGCAAGGCAATCACTGAGACATTCATTCTTTAATTGGGTGCCACTTGAAGATTCACTTCTTTGCTGGTGATGGGTATGAAATACAGATCCACAAATAGTTGTCATGGAGAGGGAGTAGCTTCAACCTAAAGATAAAAGCTTCAGTGGATCTGCCCCCCTATATCAGCAGGATGTTCCCTAAGTCTTACCACCCTGACTTCTTGCTGACTGATAAGGCACTCGTAATTTTCTAGGGAAGTTGAAATATTTAAAAAGGATATATGCGCTCTCCTGTGTGAGTGACAGTGAATAGGCTGGGAGAAAGAGAACCTTTTTTATAACCTTTTTTATAACAGTGAACATCATGCACAAGTACCAGAGTCTAAAGTATATTCCTAAATGTCTTCATTTGAAAAACATATTCCTTATTTATATTTACATTACAGGCCTGTAATTCATGTGTTTTGGTAAATTTTCATATGGCTTCTATATTACATTTTTCTAAAAATTTCTAAAGGCGACTGCTGAATTGGTTAAGAGAATTTCTCAGTGGATTGTAATCCTGAAGAAAACGTGTTCTGTGGTCCATAAAACATCATCATACCATCCTTTTCACGTTTCTGTTAGTACCTCCTTAAGACATCCACAATCTTCTTCACTTGAGCACCTGAATTGTGCCCTGACTCTCTCTCCACTCTGTTACTTTACAGCATTATTCATGGCTCTAACATCTTGTTGAAGATCCTCATAACTGCCTTCAATAGCCTTTAATTTTACTGTATTTCAGCCACTCAAAACTTTAAAGACATTGCTTCTAGCATTCATTGCTGATTGTAGCGTATGGTTTACATGGATGTGGTTATCTGCTACTAGCTTGATTCTTCTTTTCAGCCACTCAACAGTATAGCTATGCCTGAGATCTAGAATTGACCTATCTTGCCAACATCTCAAGCTCTGAATTGTACCTCTCCAATCAAAATCTCTTATCCTCTTACATATTTCTTTCCTTTTGTCTCATCAGTTGTGCTAGTCACATGACTTCCAGTCCCTTTTCCCAAATTCTTTCTGACTTTCTGTGTCTCCAACCACCTTGGACCTCACTATTAACCTTTCTACAATTCTTAGCAAGCCCGTAGATTCACACACCCCCTTGCCATTCACAATATCCTGTTTGCTGGCCTGGTTAAAGCCCACTTTTTTTCTACATCACTTTTGCTGGTAGGGGGAAAAAGTCACGTTTTCTAATATTGAGTTGATTCCAAAGCCATGTATCCTCCTTTGAGAGTGTGGAGGGGGAGGGGAGGGTGGGGAACAGTGCACTAGGTGGGGATCCCATTGTTGCTGACCAAGCCTTTTATTCTTCTCTGCTAGGATCCCTTTAGATTTCCCCACTGCAGCTACTATAATTTTCTTTCTTCTTTTCAGGCCTCCAGACTTTTCTATTTGACCCTTAGCAGGTAGCCTCATCTCTGACTGGCATAAGCTGTATCACCTAATCCTGTAGTTCTAGAACTTGGCTGCTGTTGTGATCACTTTGGAAGTTTTTAAAACGCTGATGCCTGGGTTCCACTTTTAAAGATACTGATTTAATTGGCCTAGGATGTGGCCTAGCCAATGGGAAATTTTAAATCTCTCCAGGTGATTCTAACTTCAGCCAAAGGTGAGAACCATTGATCTGATCCTGTTTCTCCTTATCTCCTCCAAATTCATTGTAGTCTTAATCAATCATGAATCCTCTATTTTTTTCTTCCTTCTTTTCAAGGCTATATCCTCATTGTGATCTTGAGCCTATCTCTTCCCTTCATGAAAAGGGATTAACCTTGGTTAATCAATCATTGTCCCTCTCCCTCACTCTCCCCACCCCCAATTCCTGTGATTCTCTCTCCTTGATCTACTAGTTCAATAAGAGATGGTTCCTGTCCTCAAGATGCTTAGCCATCAAACTTAATGGTACCATAAGTCTTCCTCATCTAGGGGCAGAACTTTGGAGCCATATTCTATTTAACCTATCTCTACACCCCTCACATCTATTCATTTAGCTCTTAAATACTGTTAATTATAGGCTCAAAAATGGATCTTTCATGTTCTCTTCCCATTCTTCAGATGCCATTTTCACCATCTAATTATGTACCTTGCACAGAATCGCTAAGCATCCTATTTGTATGAAGAGGATGTTAGTACCTCTACACTTGCATCTGCTTCTTCCGCCTTTCTTTCGTAAGTTCTCAGCTTCTGGCTGGTATTTTTACTGTTGCGCTCTCAAGGTAAATAACCTTTATATTGCGCTCTATACTCATAGTTAAGTACTCAATATTTGTATATGAGTTGATTTTAAAAGTAAAAAATAAATCAATGGCTTTTGTATTTTATGATTATGCAAGTCTCATTAATGGCCATACTGAGTAACATATTATGAGTATATTTTCTTTCTAATAACTTATTGTTCTTTTTCCTAGATTTCTAGTGTCCTTTTCTCACTATCCCTTGCATTATATACCTTTATCATATCCTTAAATTTTTCTGATGTCTCAAGTATGTGCTATAAATTTGGACTTTACCTTGTTTTTCCTCCATAGACTTGTATTGTCCTCTTGCTAACTAACTGCCTTCTAGTTCTTGCTAAGACTAATTCTTGCTAAGGACTAACTGCCTTCTAATTCTTCTGTGCAATGGTCAGTCATTTTTAGACTCTCTTCACTGCCTTCTTGGCAGAATCTGCTCTGTACTGGAGTTCATACTTTCCTCTTTCCTGTTTACTAACAGACTCAATAAAGGGTTCTCGGGAGGTACACTTTCTGAGTTCTGTAAGTCATTATTCTGGCTTCACAATTAACTGATAGTTTGGCTGGCTAGCCATCAGATTGAAAATAGCTTTTACTCAAAGCTTTAAAGACATTGCTTCTAGCATTCACTGCTGATTGTAGCATATGGTTTACATGGATATGGTTATCTGCTACTAGCTTGATTCTCATCCTTTATAAAGTAGCTTGGTTAAATTTCTCCTTTAAGCTACAAGAAGCTTCTTTTATTATTTCTTCATTCTATCAATTCTCTACTAAAATCCAATTCTTCAAATGTTGGGTCTCATAAATTACATTAGCATTTTCTTTCATAGTTTTGACCTGGTTTCAGTGACTTCTTCTCTAATCACCCAAACTTTCCATCCCCCATAGAATTAATCTCTCTTTCCTGGTTTATTTTTCTCTTAATCACTCATCTCTTTCTAATTTACTGTATGAGCAAAGTTTAAAAATATGTATTCATTCTATTTTTTCTCCCATTCCTAGAGCACACTGTGAGTTCTCTCTGTTAGATCTGGTGTGGCTCCTTACCAAACTTTGAACAAAAAGACATGGTATTGGGGCACCTGGGTGGCTCAGTCGGTTAAGCATGCAACTTCAGCTCAGGTCATCTCACAGCTTGTGAGTTCGAGCCCCATGTTGGACTCTGGGCTGACTGCTCAGAGCCTGGAGCCCACTTTGGATTCTGTGTCTCCCTCTTCTCTCTCTCCCTCCCCAGCTCATGCTTTGTCTGTCTCTCTCTCTCCTTCAAAAATAAATAAACATTAAAGAAAAAGACATGGTATCGTCATCCCTATGCCACCAAGCCACAAACACATCTCCAGTATGCAATGTTGAGGCAAAGACCTTGGGCCTGAAATAAAATTTCCACTTGGAAAAGGGAAGAAAACCCTGGGATATACACAGAAATCACTGGTCCATAACAGTGACAAGTCTTGCTGGGGAGATGTTATGAAAGTGTTGCAGTTAGAGTAATGTCAAGGTTGGTAATGACCCAGGTAGTAAGGTAGGGGAAAGACAGATCGCCAGAAGAGAGGAGTTTAGGTTACTGAGAAACCCTAGTAATGCAGGGATCGTTCACCTGGGTACTGCTATAAAATACTCCAGCCAGAAAATCTTTTAAAAGAAGCTGCTTTCATTATCCAGATTAACCAATAGCCCAACTATATGTGAGGCACAACATTCAGAGTGCATGTGGGCATGTGTTCCCCAGCTGCTATGAAAAAGAGAATCCTCAAGGAAAAAAGCTCACGGATGCATTTTCTATTTTTCTGCTATAGTTTCTGTTGCCTTACAAATTGTCTAGCATTCCCTGTCCTTAGACTTCAAGCTCTTTGTGGCAAGCACACCATATCGATGCCTTCTTCATTTTGGTATTTCAAAACCTACTATATTTGGTGTTTGATAAACATGGGTGGGAACTGAGGTAAAAATCCATGTCAATGGGTAACTTCAGGAACCCTCACAACATCAATTTCAGAAACTTACACCAAAATAATTTACCACAAGATCATGAGGATTTTACATATTTAGAGGGGATATTCCTCTAGTAATGGATATGTAAAATGGCGAAATCTCCCCATTTACAGTACTTTGTTTTAACATGCTTTCTCTGTAGTTAGACAGCTCTGAGTCTGTCAAATATGTGAACCCATTTGTCACTATAACTAGTGACCATGTTTTGAAATGTTGTGTGATTCCAACACATCTTACTTCAAAATGAGAAGCATTCAAAACTGCTTTAATGCCACATTGACCCAGTTATATTTTTATTTGCTGTTTCTGTGAGGGGCAAGTTCTTACCATCAGAATTTTGCTAATGTGAATGCTGCTGAGTTCAGCAGTGTCCTGTTCAACTTGTGTGCATGCTGCAGAAGTTAGGGCACCATTCAGTTATGTTTATCTGGAATCCCAGTTGCCACACACTGGGCTCTTTTTTCTTCCAGAACATTCTCACTCTGCCCACCCACATTATCCTGGTCTTTCTGACTGCCCCATTCATTTAATGATGGATTCCTGACTTCTATTCTACACTGGTCTCTACAAAGTAGAAAATAAGAATTTACAATGCTTGATTTAAAACAATCACTCTAAATAGTCTAGATCTTACTAGTATTCTCTTTCTTTCTTTTTGAAAGTTTTCATGTAGGTGAAGTGATAACTATAACAGAGAGTACAAATTTATTTGAGATTCTTTTACATGGGAAGATTAAAAGTAAAGTTCATAGTTTGGTTGCCTTTTGAACATACTATGAAAAACAATTTATCTTCTCTCTTCTCACTTTATTGCATTTAATACCTGGTCTGAATTATATCACTTGACTTGTTATATAACTGAATTATATAACTTGTCCACATCACTCTCAAAAGTATTACTGTAGCCTAAAAGTCCAATGCTCTTGTCATAATATTCTTCAAGTCTTCAAGACATTTTCAGGAGGAAGTTTTCATCTTGCCTAGTCTGGAGCCAAACATGAGCCATCTGTTTAGGATTCAATAATACTCACCAAGCTCAGCCTGTCCAAGATGGGTGGGCATTAGTGGTCATCTACTTTACTCCCTTCATTTAGCAGATGAGGAAACCAAGACCCAGAAAAGATAATGGACTTGATGAGTATTGGAGCTGAGACCTGATCATGCTACTTCTTCAAGGAGACTGAAAATATTAATGCTTAGGTTTCTAGGTGAGGCCCCTTGAAACATGATGACCGTCCCTAATTTAATTATTTGAACAGTCTTACCATACTTCATTACTAACAACTATAGCCCAAGTCTTAAAACTCATCTATAACTCTAACCTGCAACATGCTTTCCAGGCCCTTCTCTAGGGGGAGAGCTGGGGGAGGGCACTGCACAAATAAACAGAACAACACTGGCAGCCTTTGGAGCTCTGCCTCAAGCTAAGCACTGCCAGGAGTGAAAGTCATTAAAGGCCCTTTGCAAAGGTTGTTAAGAAATGTGTAAACAGCCGTATAAACAACACCAGGTCAGGTCATGGAAGGAGACTGGCAACTGGGGAGGCCCAAGGAGAGCCTGCCAAAGTGTGAAATTCCCAGCAGGGAGAAGACATTTGGAAAAACAACTCCATCAAGTTTTATCAACACAAATCATTTCCTAAGTGGTATATTTTATTTAGAGTATGTGTGGCCTAAATTTAACAAGGGAAGCTTTTATCAATCGTAGTTTTTATCGCTTCCAGATATCTTGGTTTCTGAATTACTGGCAACGTTTATGGTGTGCTCATTTTTCTGGGTTTTCCTGTCTAAACACACCACGGGTGATGCTCTCGGTGTGGAGAGCAGTGATGCCCTACACACGCGCTTCCTGTTGGTCGTGCTGTGTGGTTCAGGCCCTGCACATGCTGAACTGTAAACAAACTTGGGCCTGGTGTTCTAATTTTAAGCCTTAGAGGAAACAGACATATTAATAATCACAGTGGTAGAGAAACACCCACAAATAGACTATGTTATGAAATACCACTTTCTCTGCCATACTAAAGGTTTCAGCATTTCCTTTTTGAGTGGGTTGATTTGGGAAGAAAGTGATTTCACCCATAACTTCCTTGACTTTCTCAGGAATAGCACTAATGCCCACAAACATTCAAGGGAGTTGCGTTGGATGCAGAAAAGTGATTTCTCCATGTCTGTGACTTTATCCACATGTGGAGAGCAATTATGTGAAGATGAGAGGAGAAGTCTTATCATGCAGATGAGGCCAGCCTAAATTCTCCTGCTTTCTCATCTAGGCTCTTTCTTCCCTGGCCGTTCAAGAAATTCTTTCTGTTTGGCCTAGCTTCTGTTCTTCTGCCAATGTTTTCTCCTTCTGCTGCCTTTGTTCACCAGCAAAGCTCGTCTACTCAGCTTGGTTGTTCAGGTTCTGCTGATTCAGGAGGGCTGACTCTCTGAGTCCACTCGTGTGGACTCTCAGAACCCCAGACATCCATGGAAGCTTCTTCCATAGCAATTTTTCTAGTGCCTATTGGAGTGAATACAAAGTGAACACATAGTGGCACTATGTGTCTAAAAAGACAAAGAAGTCTTTTTAAATATCCACAAACTGTATGAAATGTCGATGTCTCCTGAAAATAGTTGGAGAAATTTGCACCAAATTTCAAGGATGTGTTTCAGCTGCTCTGATTTAAAATATAGACTGTGTACACTATGAAGAATTGCCCTGTGGATATACCTCAAAGAGACATGCCGTCACCCTTCAGGACAGCTGAAAACAGAGTTCATTGAGGGGCCAGGCTATTATGGATGCCCTAGAAAGAGAAATAAATTACAGTCAGGTCTTCACCATGAACCCCTGACTGGAAGTCACAATGGCAGATTTTCAGAAAAGAAGGCATTATTTTGTAATCAAGCTGCTTCTCACAAGTGCAAGTCTGTATAGCATTTACCTGGGCTATAGCATTAGAAGTTTGTTTGTTTAGTGATGGCTTTTTATCCACCTAGGTAATACAAGGAGGGGCCGGCATTTTACAAGTATTGCCCTTATGGCACATCGTGTTTTCTTTCTCTTCTCACTTGGCACAGCGACTGCTTACTCTTCCAGCAACCCATATTAAGTGTCAATAAAATACTCTAGGAATTATTTCCTCCACAGAAAATGTAGTTATTTTTTCCTTTGTGTTCCTTTACTTAATGATACACTGACAGACTAAATCTATTCCAGTTAATGATAACAACATGTAACATTTGCTGAGCACTTAATATTTGTTAGGCAGAGGGTCAAGCCTCTGGCACCAGGCAACTACCAATCATTTTTGTGTCTCCATAGATTTACTATTCGGGACATGACATACAAATAGAATCACATGATGCGTGGCCTTTTGTGCCTGTCACATAGTATATAGTATTTTTATAGCATTTCACGTAGTATAGTATTTTTAAAGTTTATTCATGTTGTAGCATGTTATCAATTCTTTCTTATGGCTGGATAATATTCCATTGTATGAATACATACACCCATTAATCAATGACTGACATTTAGTTTGTTTCCACCATCTTGGCCACTTGGGACAGTGCTACTGTGGAGATTTGTGTATAAGTTTTTATGTGGACATATGTTTTGTTCTGTTTTTTCTCCTCTTGGGTTATAGCTAGGAGTGGAACTACTGAGTTGTATAATACTTTTTAACTTTTTGAGAAACTGCCAAACTTTTTTTCCAAAGATGCTGCACCATTTTACAATCCACCAGCATATATATGAGGATTCTGGTTTCTCCACACTCTCTCTAATACTTGTTATTGTCGTTTTGATTATAGTCATCCTAATTTGTGTGAAGTGATATCACATCAGGATTTTGGTCTGTATTACCGTAATTACTAAAGATGTTGAGCATATTTTTATGTGTTTATTGGCCATGTATGTATATTTTTAGAGAAACACCCATTCAATATTTTTGGAGAAATGTCTATTCAAATCATTGACCTATATTTTAATTGGGTAATTTGTCTTTTTTTTTATTGTTGAGTCATACAAATTCTTTATATACTTTGGATACAAGTTCTTTATTAGATATATGATTTTCAAATATTTTTTCTCATTTCATGGGTTGTCATTTCACAATCTGGATGGTATCATTAGCAGCACAAGTGTTTTTAAATTTTGATAAACTACAGGTTATCTACTTTTTCTTTTATTGCCTGTGCTTTTGATGCCTAAAAATCTATACAGTATCAGAAATATTTCACTTCTATATTCTCTTCTAAGAGTTCTATAATTTTAGCTCTTACATATGAAGTGTATTTTAGGTTTAAATAGTTCATCTTAGATTCATTTTTGTGTGTGATATGAGGTGGGCATCCAATTTCTTTCTTTTACAGGTCAGAAGGCACCATTTTTCTCAGCACTATTTGTTAAAAAGATCATTCTTTCACAATTGGCTTGACTTGTCATCCATATTGAAAATCAAATTGCCATGGATGTGTTTATTTTTAGATTCTCAACTATATTCTCAATTCTGTTGATGTATATTCTGTTCTTATCCCAGTACTATTCTGCATTGACTATGATTCTCTAGAAAGGTGTCTCTTCCAACTTTGTTCTTTGCTTTCAAGATTGCTTTGGCTATCCTGCCTAATTGCCCTCGCTAAAATCTCCAGTATAATATTGAATGGAAGTTGCAAAAGTGAACATCCTAGCCTTGTTGCAGATAGTAAAAGAACAGCTGGTATTTCACCATTAAGTATGATGTTATGGTGAGTTTTTGATGGAAACCCTTTATCAGGATGAAGTTCTCTTCTAGGGGTGCCTGGCTAGCTCAGTTGGTTAAACATCTGACTCTTGGTTTTAGCTCAGGTCACTGTCTCATGATTCTTGAGATCTGTGCTAACAGCACAGAGCCTGCTTGGGATTCTCTTTTTCCCTCTCTCTCTGCCCCTACCTCACTTGTGCTTTCTCTCTGTCTCAAAATAAATAAACTTAAAAAAAGGAATGAAGTTTTCTTCTATGTCTCATTTGTTGAGAGTATTTATCTTGAAAGGGTGTTGGAATTTTTAATTGCTTATTTTGCAATTATTGAGATGACTATGTGGGTTTTGTGTTTTATTTTATTAAGATGATGTATTGTATCAATTGATTTTCAAATGTTAAACAACCTTCTATCCTGAGGTAAATACCACATGGTCAAAGGTGTATAATCCCTTACATATGATGTTGGATTTGTTTGGTAGTACTTATGCTGAAGAATTTTGCATTTTATCCCCTGCTTTTTGAAAGTTCGTGTTACACCACTTTGCTTTTATGAAAGACCTACATTGGTACCTATTTACAAAAAAAAAAAAAAACAACAACAACAACAACAAGAAAAGCAAAAATAGTGTTCAGCATTTGTTTTGTGGTGACCTCCTAGAGAGGCAGGGCACACCCCAAGCAGAGAGAATGGCGCCACCAGGCTCCTTCCTCAGGAACTACACTTAGCATCTCAGTATCAAACTGCTTTTGCTCTGAAGTGGTCTGTGAACATCTGTGCTTTATCCTGATTTATTTTGTGCATTGGTTAGCAAGATATGTCCTAAGGTATTAGAAAAACCTAGGGATGTTATTTTGAGGATCTGGGAATGTTCAAAAATTTTTCTATATAAATTAATGGCATTTGCTTATTCATTTTATGCCATTTCAGCTTACAGAAGGTTTCGTAGGAATGTTCTACTTTCTGATAGCAGGGGAAACCTGAATTCATAAGGAGTATTGGCCTTTAGCTTTGAAATTTTTTGTGTATGATATCTTTGTATTATTGTGTGCTCAAGGTAATAGTGGCTTCTTACAATGTGTTGGGAGGTGTTCCCTCCTCTTCTGCTTTTTTTGGAAGGTTTGTGAAGGATTCATGTCAATTTTTCCAGAAATATTTGGTAGAATTCATTAGTGCAGCCATTCTCTTTGTGGGAAGTTTTATGACTACTAATTTCATCTCTTGACGTGTAATGTGTCTTCAGATTTTCTATTTCTTTTTGATTCAGGTTCAGCAATATATGTTTTTTCTAGAAATGTGACCATTTTATCTATATTATCTAATTTTTTGATGTGATTATTTATTGTATTCCCTTATAAGTTTTTTTGTAAGGTGGGTATTAATGTTCTCTATTTCATTTCTGATTTTAATAATCTGAATCTCAACTTTTTTTTTCCGTGGTCAATATAGCTAGCTAAAGCTTAATTTTATTGATATTTTCAAAGGACCACCTTTGGGTTTTACTAATTTTTTGTTGTTTCTCTATTCTTTGTTTTGTTTATTTTTGTCTAATATTTATCATTATTATTTTCTTTTTGCTTGGTTCGGATATAGTGTTATATTTTAGTTTCTTAAGGTATAAGAATAGGTTATAAATTGAAATCTTTATTATTTTTTAATATAGGAATTTATAGATACACATTTCTCTCTATGCACTATTTTAGCTGCATCTCTTAAGTTTTTGTATGCTGTATTTATATTTTCCTTCTTAAAATATTTCTTATATTCTCATATGATTTCTTCTTTGATTCATCGGTTAGTTAGGAGTCTTTTGTTTAATTTCCACTATTTGTGGTTTTCTAAATTTTCTCCTGTTACTGACTCTGATTTCATTCCATGTGTACAGAGAACATACTTTGCGTGATTTCAGTCCTTTCAGATTTTTTTAGACTTGTTTTATGCCTAACATGTGGTCTTCCATAGGCATTTGAGAATAATGTGTATTCTACTGTTGGATAGAGTATGTTATAGATGCCTGTTACGTCTAGTTAATACATAGTATTGTTCAAGTCTTTTATTTATTTATTTATTTATTTTTGGGTCAATCTTTTGTCTAGTGGTGTTTTTAATTTTTTAATTTTTCAAGAAACAGAAAGCATGCACAAATGGGGGAGAGGGGCAGAGGGTAGAGAGAGAAAGAATCTTAAGCAGGCTCCACCCTGAGCATGACCAATGGATGACCCTGGGATTATGTCCTGAGCCCAAATCAAGAGTCGGACACTCAACTGACTGAGCCACACAGGCGCACCCTATTTAATTGTTTTATCTATTTTTGTTTGTTTGTTTTTTAAATGTTTCTTTGAGAGAGAGAGAGAGAGAGATATCACGAGCGGGGGAGGGCAGAGAGAGAGGGAAACACAGAATCCCAAGCAAGCTCCAGGTTCTGAGCTATCAGCACAGAGCCAGACGTGGAACTCAAACCCACAAACTGTAAGATCATGACCTGAGGCAAAGTCGCAGCCTTAACCGACTGAACCACCCAGATGCCCCAGTGGTCTTATCTATTTTTGAAAGTGGGGTTTGAAGTCTCCAACTTTTATTGCTGCAATGTCCATTTCTTCCTTAAACTGTCAGATTTTGCTTTATGAATTTTGGAATTCTGTCGTTTCATGCATATATGCTTACAATTATTATATCTTCTTGATGGACTGTCCTTTTTATCATTATAAAATGTCCTTCTCTCTAACAATAATTTTTGTCTTAAAGTCTATTATATGTCTATCAGTATAGCCACTTGCAGCTGTCTTTTAGTAACTATTTGTATGGCATGCCTTTTATTTATCCTTTCATTTTTAACCTATTTGTGCTTTTGAATTTAAGGCATATCTCTTATGGACAGCATACAGTTAGTCATATTTTTTATTTATTCTGCCAATCTCTGCCTTTTGATTGAATTTGCACTTAATGTAATTAATGATAAAGTAAGACTTACATTTGCCATTTGCACTTTGTTTTCCACATATGTCTTATGTATTTTTTGTTCCTCTATTGCTTTTTACTACCTTTCTTTTTGCCATAAATAGATATTTTTTAGTTTACCATTTTATTCCCTTGTCATTTTATTTTTGAGTTATTTTCTTATATATCATTTTATTTTTATATTTTGCATTATTTTCTTTGTAGTTTTCTGGCGATTAACATCTTAATAATGATCTAGTTCAGTTTAATAACAACTTTATTTCAATAACATTCAAAACTGCTTTCAAATAACTCTATTGCCTTCCCCTTCTCTAGTGCTATTATATTTATACAAATTTCATCTTTATACATTCTGTTCTCATCAACATAGATTTTTTTTTAATTATTACTTTTTGCAGTTGTCTTTTTAAAGTCAGGTTGAAGAAAAATAAGTTACATAGAAAAAATACATGTATGCTATTATTATCTTTGTCTTTTGACTACTTGATTATGATGTCTCTAGAGGTGGATGTCTTTGAGTTTATCACACTTGGGATTTGCTGAGCTTCTTGGATATGTAGCTTAATATTTGTCATCAAGTTTGGGGAGTTTTTAGCCCTTATTTCTTCAAATATTCTTTCTGTACCTTCATTTCTCCCCTCTCTTTCTGGAACTCCAATTATATGTTTGGTATGCTCCAAATATAATATAATAGTTTGATATTCTACAGGTCACCTAGGCTCTGTTTATTTCTCTTCATCTTTCTTCTTTTTTGTTCCACAGACTTGATAATCTCAATTGATCTATCTTGAAATTCATTGATTCATTCTTCTTCCAGCTCAAATCTGCTTTTAGGCCCCTGGATTGTATTTTCATTTGAATTATTTTTTTTAACTCCACAATTTCTATTTGATTTGTTTTTATTTATTTCTCTTTATTGGTATTCTCTAATGGTGAGATATTCTCATACTTTCTGTTCATTCTTTGGACATAATTTTCTTTTGTTCTTAAACATGTTTAAGATACTTAATTTAAAATCTTTGTGTACCAAGTACAGCTTTTGGGTTTCTGTAGGGATAGCTTTGATAGACTGCTTCTTTTCCATTATTAGCCAATATTTCTTGTTTTCTTGCATTTGTTTTGTTGTTGTTGAGAACTGGGCATTGTATTTTATTTATTTATCTTTTAAATGTTTATTTCATTGGGGTGCCTGGGTCGCTCAGTTGGTTAAGCATCTGACTTCAGCTTAGGTCATGATCTCACAGCTTGTGGGTTTGAGCCCCACATTGGACTCTATGCTGACAGCTCAGAGCATGAAGCCTGCTTCAGATTCTGTGTCTCCCTCCCTTTCTCTGCCCCTCCCTGCTCATGTTGTGCCTCTCTCTTTCTCTATCAAGAATAAATACACATTAAAAAAATTTAAAAAAAAATGTTTATTTTATTTTTGAAAGAGAGAGAGAGTGTGAGTGGAGGAGGGGCAGAGAGAGAGAGGGGGACAGAAGATCTGAAGTGGACTCTGTGCTAATAGCAGACAGTCTAATGTAGGGCTCGAACTCATGAACCACGAGATCCTGACCTGAGCTGAAGTCATATGCTTATCCATCTGAGCCACTCAGGTGCCCTCAAAACTGGACATTTTAAGTAATACAGTGGGGCAACTCTTGAAAGTAGATCCTGCACTCTCAGGAATTGTTGCTACTTTTGCTGTTTTTGTTGCTACTATTTGTTTATCTAGTGAATTTTCTGAACTAATTCTGGAAGTCTGTATTCTTTTTCATGTATGGCCATTGGAGTCTCTGTTCAAGTTGCATTAGTGTCAGCCAATGATTGAACAGAGATTTCCTTAAGTACTTGGAATTCATTAAGTCTTCTAGCCCTTGCCAAGGATTTTGTCATTTTGGGGGGGCACACATTCAACACTCAGAATGGCAGTTTGCAATTTTGCCTTGACTTTCACTTCCTGTTTATGTGGCACCTAAAAGTCAGCCAGAGTGAGAGTTTAGGATTTTCTCAGATCTTTCTTGAGCATGTGCATAGCCCTACTCATGTATATGCCCTTCTAGACTTTCAGGAATGGTCAGATCTGTTCAAAGCCTTTTATGGACATCTCATTCTTAATTTTTCCTTCTAAGTTGTTTGGTCAGATTCTTGTTTGTTCCAACTATTATCATTGTCTCAGACAGTGGCAATGTTATACAATTATTGCTGATTGTTTTTGACAAATGTTCCCAGGGAAAAGACTCTTCACACTGAGTAGGCAAGCCCTTTGAATGAGAGTTTCCAGGGAACTATCAGACAGGTCAAATAGTGACAGTTCTCTGAAATTGATACTTTTGGGGAGATCCAAACATGTTCTGTTTCCTCCAGTGGCTGCTAAGCTACTATCTTTCACAGCAGCCATGATTGTGAGGCTGTTGCTGGCTTTCAAGGCTATCACAGAGTTGAGAAGATGGTGATGGGAACAGGGCAAATTCAAACATCACAAAGCCTGTTGTCTTCATCCAGATTTAGACTTTTTTAAGTACACTCCCTTTGGATTATTTTAAATCTTTGGTTAATTTCCAGAGTTCTGAAGAAGTTGATATGCACAATTTTTTCCAGTATTTTGCTTGCTCTTATGATGGAGCAGCCCTCTGGAGGTCTTTACCCCATCATTCTCACTGAGGTCATTCTCTTATTACCTTGTAATAAAATATTTTTGACCTAAAATTACTGTTTAGAAAAATCCTGGCCATGAAGCTTTTAAATTATTGCCAAAAAATTAAATTTTTTGAATAATCATTCCATGCAACTGTATTATTTTTTCTTGCCAAGCTGTACTTTGACTGTTTTCCCTACAGAATGTAGTTTTGCCTTTTCTCTCCAGCATTCTATGTCCATTTAAGGATGATTAAAAACAACAAGAGGAAGTTATAGCATTTGCTTTGTACCAAGCACTAAGACACTTCACAAATACTAACTCATAAGATCCTATGATATAGGTATTATTATTACCCCTGTTGTAGACATTAAAAAAAAACCAACGCACAGGAAGGTTAAATAATGTGTTCAAAGTCACACAGCTAGTAATAGGGAGAGCTGGGACTTGAGCTGAAGCAACCTTACCTTTTAGCTTTTAACCAGGACATTATACTGAAGACAAATTAACTAATCTAAAGTTGACATTTAGATTTTTTTTTAATACAGTGCTATTAACTTTTGTTATTTTTAGGGCTGCAACAACTTTGGCTGGACAGAAGGAAACATATACTTATTTGCTTCTTCCATATCACAGACCTATAAAAATGTCCACTGTGGAAAATGTAATGAAGGAGAACATCAGCCTACTGATGTTATCTAAGATGTGATTGTGTTATGTGATATAGTGTGAGCATACGCCATATACATTTTTTGAAAAACAATAAGAAGTCAAAGTTACAGATACAAACTTTGGCATTTGAATCTTGACTCTATTCCAGTCTTTTCACTTTATAAAGATATGCAGTGCCAGACCCATTCTGAAGCTGTGTGTAAAATTCTACATGCTGCAGTGAGATTAATATTTTTTAAAGAGTGATTTTATAGAAAGTTGGCACCAGAAAATAAGGTTCTGTTTCATTATTTTGACATATAAAAGTTTATTGAGGTCACAACGTATTCTCTTTTGGAAAAAAATCATTAGCACATGGTGAAATACACAATTTATTGGCAAAGTCACAGTAGCACTTTTTCTGTGTAAATTTCTCACAGCCCATCCAAAATGTATTTGAGACGACTTCTAAATACAGCTAACTGATGAATAGATTAACATGAATAAAGTTCTTCATGCCAATCTTTAAGTTTCTAGTTCTCAAATAACATCACTAATCATTTAGCCACATAGGACCTGCTTTATTTTTTAAATTCCTCTATACATACTTTGCAATCAACACTTCCCTTTCAAAGGTCTTGTTCTACTCTCTTTATTAAAACGCCCTCTATGTGATGGCTCACTGAGGGTTTTCCAACCTCCCAAGCCTTTTCTCTTTAGAAGAGGGTCCACTGTACTTTCTTTCCATCAATACTAACAACATAATGGAGGTGTTGATGTTTTTCAAACACTAAAATTGAGCAAGTCTTGAAATAACTGATCTACAGTTGATTTTGGCCAACTAGGTAATTTACAGCTTACCTCTCTAGCTTGGTGTTAACTCGCTGTAAACTTCAAAGATCTTTTGGGTAGACAGGCAAACCTGGAAAAATATTTGCACTTATAGGTTAAGTCAAAATTTTTACTCCCAGAGCCCCTCCCTTTGAGGAAACCCAGAAATTTTACCAATGCAAACTTTATTGTATGTAAGGATTATGGTAAGTTATACCTGAAAAGGACTTTTACATCTAGTTCAAGGCCTATTGAAAAATGAGGAAACTGAAGCCCAAGGAGGTGTTCACTTGCCCAAGTTTACACAATTGATTCACACTTGAAATATGGTTGTCCCGAGCTGGCTGCCTAGGACACTTTTAGAAGCCTTGGAGGCAATATTCCTCTGCTTTAATCATGCCAGACAAGTAGAGATCACCCTTATAACCCAAAGCCTACTGAAATTATTCAAACCAGCCAATTCCAAAGTGTCCACCCTGTCCTGTTTGCCTTTCTCAAGGAAACTCCGATATGGTCCACGGCCTTAGCTCTCCCCTTGCTCTTGTCTTCTGCCTCCTGATCACCCTGAGGTTTTTCCATGTGGCCCTGTGTAGTGTGCCATGCCTTCTATCTCTAGGACCTGAGAGCTACTCCTCTGTCTCTTCTTGTGGCCACATCCAAATGACCATCTCATAAAAGAATACAAAGTACAGTGTTTCTTTTTTAAAGATGGCATTTGCTGGAATCAGTGATTACAAGTCTTCCTTTCCTCAGTCATTTCTTCTATCCCCAAGGGTCGAAAAAATAACCTGTTTGTGCTTTCTGGCTGTGGTACCTGGTCGTCATGATAGAATAGAAGTGAGAATGGAGTTTGTCTGTTGGTAGATGGTGAGACTGCTCAACAGCTGGACTGATGGCCTTATGATAACCTGAGTATGAACAAGGGAAGAGGCCCTAGTTACAAGAGAAATGGTGAAGTCCAGTAAGATAACTACAGGGCTGTCATCCTTGGCAGTAAATTCCCTCACACCCCTGAAACTCCCTTACACACATGCAGTGCGATTTGTCACTTGGTGCCATTTGAAGGGAAGATGGTGTCTTACTCTTGCTTGTGGCAACTAGAAGAGAACACTGCCATTGAGACACCTCTCCACCAATTTCCATTTTCCCCAAGGCTGCTGATGGGTTTCCTTTAATAGGGAATAGTTATTATTTATAGCTCTTAGCAGGTCAGCAGAATTATTTTTCTGGGGATGGATGGATGGATGGATGGATATCCTTTTGTAGTTTCTAGTAGAAAGAGCTTCTTGCCTGCAACATAATATGTATGTAGAAGAACGAGTTTGGACCCTGCAGATAGCAGACGTGTTCACATCCAGTTGTGTGAGCTTCATCAATTATTTGATGAATTCCCTCTGAGCCTCAATTCCCTCATCTGCAAAATAGAGAAAACAATAGTCTATTATGGAGAATTACTATGTGGACTAAATTAAATGTTATATGGTTACACGAAATGTTATGTAGAATGTTAATTACGAACATAACCTGGTACATAATAGGCCATTAATATTAGAATATTCTTTTCCCTCCCCACTGGTCATATAGAGCACAGAGTTCCCTCCCATCCATTGCGAGTGGGGGAGGAGTCAGGACAGAAGGGGGAGGAAGAGAGCAAGAGATTACTCCCTCTAAGGACAACTGGTTCCTGTATCTTAAGGACATTTGTCAGTCCCTTTTGTATGGCAACCTGTGTGTAAACCAAAACTACTGAATCTCCTCTATCTTAATATGTACCAATAAGATAAACTTCGGGAAATTAAAAAGTGCAATAGATTATCATATAGGCAACCGTAGTTGTAGGAATTATGGTAAACTTACCACATAAACACTGGGTATAATTAAATCTCTTTCCATAAGTACACTAAAAACTACTCATTTCATATATTTGTGCCCCAAATGCCTCTTTAGATAGGTGTTTATTTTTCAGCATATTTCCCAGTTAGAGAAAAGCAAAGAATTTTCCCACATAGCTAGAGAAGTTGCTTCTCGAAAATCTTGAACTATTTTATTTTAAAAGTACTTACACATTCGTTAAGGTTTTAAATTTATCATCATTTTTAATTTAAAAAAGGCAAAAATAATAAAACAGTAACCAAAAAAAATTCTTTCATTGCATAACTGTTTTTTAGATTGTATTCTGTATACTGTATCCTTATGTGTAATCTAAATTTTACACGTCCCTAACTGCTATTTACATCCTATTTGTTCATATATGTCATATTAAAAAATTAATCCTTTTCATTGGTATATTTGGTTTTAAGAGTATTTTTCTCAATACTCTTGGAGGGTAAAAGTCTGAGATTTTTTTCATAAAAACCATTCATTCCCCAGTTCAGAATTTCTCTGCTATTTTTTGCCTCTAAGTCCTTTCACGTCAGAATCTAAATTCATTTTTACCACAGGAAACCTGTCTAGCTCGTTGTCAGCCAGTGACAGTGGAAAGGACAGGATAACGGTCTCCAAAACCCTGCGGCCAGCACCGAGACCATGAGCAGCCAGAGACAGCGGCCAGGAAGGAGCCGGCAGGCTGCAGTCACACGGAGGCGCAGAGAGCTCAGTTCAGCCTTGTCCTGGCCTATGACCCGAGAGGTGTCAGTCTCCCCTGGAAATGACATCCCACGACCTGCCATTGGCCATAGCACACTGAGTCAGTTGGATGATCAGAGCTGATGACTAAACCCGGCAGGACCGGGCTTAGCCCAGGCAGGCTTGCTCAAGCTGACGCTGGGGCCGGAGCCGATAAACAATGTGGTACCATAGACGCTTGCTCTGTGCCTTCCTTCTCTGCTAACGTGCCTCTGTCAAAAAAGTGGACCAGACAGGGCGTTGCCCACACTCTGAATCACAAAGACCATATTATAGAGGGTTTAAGAAGATCCCGTGAAGGTAAACTAATTTTTCAAAGCTTTGCAAAATTTAATAGAAGTGCAAGTTTGCTAATTGGTTTTTTGTTGTTGTGTTCTTGGTGGTGGTGGTTGTTTTTAATGCTGAAAATATGAGAATCCTGAAAAAAGAAGCATCTTTGTTTTGAACAAAACAGGTACAGGTTTTCTGAATCCCTTCATTGTCAGTGATTGGTTTTGTTTTCTGTATTCCAGCTGTGAATCGCACTAAAGTAGCAACAGGTCAGTAAAACTTGGTGGCAAACACTAAACATTATTTTGCTTTCATGGCAAAGAGAAAATAGACATGGAGCTACCACCAGACCCCATCACACAATTAATTTTGACTCAAAGTCATTTACCTGAACAATTTTTAAGTTCAATATATTTTATCCATTTTAATATGAGATTTTAAAAATTTGTGTGCTTTTACTCTTAGTTATAGTTCTTAAATGTTCTTTAAAAAGGTTTATTTTATTTTATTATTTTTGAGAGAGAGGGAGAGAGCAAGAGTGGAGGGTGGGCAGAGGGAGAGAGAGAGGATCTGAAGTAGGCTCCATGCACAGTGCAGAGCCAGACATGGGGCTCAATCTCATGACTGTGAGGTCATGACCTGAGCTGAAATCAAGTCGGATGCTTAACTGATTGAGCCACCCAGATACCCCTTAAACAGTCTTTATTAGTAATCAATAAAATAGTCAAGAACAGTACAAGCTTTCACAGTTTTCCAGGTTCAATGAATGTACTTTGAAGCTGGGTCATAAAGGAGATAGATGTATAAACTTCAGTTGGGCATTTAGTCTATGCAAAGTACCATCTGAACTTTCTGGGGAAATGAAGGTGTGAAATACTTGGTTCCTTCACTTCAGGGGGATACTATCAAGTGTTGAAACAAAGCAATATATAAAAAATGCTAACTTAAAGTTGGTTATGGCAAAAGTCACAAGAGAGACACCTTGCTGTTATATATGCAAAATGGTATTGGTTTCAAGGGAGACCAGGGAGCTAAGAGATTCTCCTGTGACACTCTGCCTCCACTAGTCTTAGAGTCTCCCAAGATATCAGAAAATACTCAGAATTCATGAGGGCGTCAGAGAGTACATTAATCTACTCCAAAGTGCTTGTCTAACTGGCAGATTCTTGTAAATCTCACTGAACACTAAATAATTGGACTATACATGTTTCCTGATCAATTTTATTGGCCTCTGATAGGCTGGCAAACATAATGGGGGAAAGCTGTTAAAGGGCAGAATGCTTGGAAAATACTGACATATTGACCTTTAAATACTAGAAGCAAGCCTGGTATACATACACAATAAATAGAAAACCGAAGAAATTACCTATGTGATTCAGCCTAAAATGACAATTGTGTCTAAATTCTTGGAATACATTAGAGATTTGTGACTTGAATTACTTGGATGATTGGTAAAGTTGTATTAAGCCAGAGGATAATCCATATGTCTTTAATAATAATAGACTTTTTATTCATTCAACACATAGTTATAGAGTGCCTATTATGTGATAGTGTGCTAACTTGCAGGGTGCAGGTGGAAAGGAGCCCTGATTTGTAGGCTTTGCTCATTTCTGTGGTGTAAATACTGCTACAGTGATTAATTTCAAGGTATCAACATGAAGTCGTCAAACACAGTTGAGATGAGACACTCAGTAGCACACTGTTATATAGCATTTCCTCCTCAAATACAATAGACTTATATTACCTCAAGAATATTGATAATAAAATGTAGCAAAATAATTAGGAAATAACTTTTCAGTATTTATTACCTTTGCTTTAAATATAATTTCCTTCAGTTTTAATACTGGCTATCTAACAATTGGCTAGGAAGATTCCTGGTAATTTAATAACCATTTTCATGAACTAGCACGCCACGTAGGCTCCACCGTACCACTGCTGTTAGGTGCCAGACAGTGTGCTGTGTAATGGTGACATACTAGAGAGAGACATATTTCCTGTTCCCATATGGTGTTCACAGTCCAGTGAAGCAGACAGATGAAAGATGAATGGTAATTTACAATAGCAATGGATGCTATAGAAGGGAAATAGCAGGAAGCCTAGCCTTTCATTGAGGGATGAGAATGAGGAAAGGTTAGGGAAGACAATTTTGAGGGAGTGACATTTGAACTGAGGCTTGAAAGATGAGTGAGAGGCAAAGGGCAAGACTGAAAAAAAGGAAAAATGCATTGTAAAGGTAGGAAGAGCTTACCCAATGACCCCCATAGGGGCAGTCTTGACATGGCAACTAGTAGTGAGCAAAGGAGAGAGGGGCAAGATGGCTGAGGTGCTTCAGGGACAGATCATTCAGAACTTCATAGACCGTCTTAAAGCTTTTGGTCTTTCTTAAGAAAATGGGCAAGTTTTGAAAGTTTAAATGGAGATAGGGGTTAACAAGTTTATATTTGTGTTTAAGATTATTTGGTCTATTGCCAGGAGAATGGATTTCAGGGAGGAATAGTGGAAATAGAGACCTTTATTAGAAGGCTCTTGCAGTAGTTCAGCCAGGAGAGGATAGTGATTTAGGTTGTTGGCAATGGAGAAAGAGACATGGATGGAAGATCCATTTTGAGTAAAGAATTGACAAGATCATGATCACCATGATCCATATCTCTCCTCCTTTTCTTGGGCATATGACTAAATTACATTTTCCAGCTTTCTTTGAAGTTAGCTGGGGACATGTGACTGAGTTCTGGCCAATGGAGTATATGTTGTTATGCACAACACTTCCATACCAGTCCTATAAAAATCTCCCACAGGCAATCTTCCAGTCTTTTACCCCTTCTGCAGTGACCTTGGAGACCACATGCTAAACATGGCAGGCCCACACTGTGGAAGGAACCTTCGATCCTGGAGCCATTGATTCATGGTGAATAGTCATATAAGCAATAAATCAATTTTTATTGTGGTAAGCCACAGAAATCTTCTAACAAGAGAAAATAGAGTGATAAAGAGTTCACGTGTAGAGCCTTAAAGCTCTCCAGTATTTAGAATTAGGGTCTAGTATGACGTGTCCCAAAATAGTCTGAGCAGATAGAGCCAGAAAGGTAGGAGAATGTGGTGTTATAACAGCTAACAGTTGAGAAGTCCAAGACCAAGCTCCCAGAAAAGTAAGTTTCATCCCAATTCTCTTCTCTTGGCCACTATTTCATTGTGTGTTCACATGACCTCTTCTTTGTACATGCTAATGGGGAGAGGGAAAGCTCTCTGGTGTCTGTTCCCATAAGACATTAATCTCATCATAAAGACCCTATCCCCATGATTGCGTGTAACCCTAATTACCTCCCAAAGACCCCATCTCCAGGTACATCACATTAGGGTTAGGGATTCAACTTATGAATTTGGTAGGGAACACAAACATTTAGTCCATAACAACAGCCAAGTACAAAAAGTTCTCCAAAAAAGAAGCCACTTATGCTGAAAGCTAAGAAGTAGACAAGAAAGATGAGGACTGAACTTATCCTTCAGATTGAACAACAGAGGGGTTACTAGAAACCTTAGCAAAAGTAACTGTAGTGGAGTTGTGGGAATGGAAGTCAGCTAGGAGTTGACTAGGAAACAAATGTTGTATAAGGATGTGGAGAAGTTTGTGAGAAAAGAGAGAGAGGTAACTAGAGTGGTTGTGGAGGCCATGGAAAATTTTGGTTTTGATTGTTTTTACATGGTGTAGAATGTTGGAATATTCCCACAGTGAGGAGGAAAATATGGAAATGGAAAATATGGGATTCACCCAGGAAATATGCCTAGAATCCAGTGACTATGAGCATTATCTCTGAGCTGAGTAGAATATCTAACCCTAGATAACGCCCAACACTGGAAAAATAAAGAAATTCTTCAAGCATTCTGACAGGGATTGGAAACCCTGGAAAATTGCTAGAGGACATTTTCAAAGAAAACATTTTAGTCATGTTGAACTTTACAAGAAAAGCTGTTGCTGGAAATCATAAGGTGCTGGGCAATGGTAAACTTTGCTCTGCTCCCAATTCGCGTGTAATTACAGTACAGGCCACCATCCTGATGAGTCTTAGTTACCTCCCTCTTGGATTTTTGGTTTGATTTGGTTTTGGTTTTGGTTTCATTGGATCAACCTAAAATCCAAATCTTTATCTCTTCTCATCAAGATTGCGCGCTCTCTCTCTCTCTCTCTATATATATATATATATGCCCAATAGTCCAATGAAAGCACTTAAAAAATCACTTCTACGAGTATCTGTGCTTGTAGGCCATAGGAGTTTATGGGGGAAATTAACTCACAAGAGTTTTTATACCAATAAAAGATAATTTGCTGAAAGCCCACTAGTCTCTCCTCAAAAACAAAGTAACATGTTGTACTATATTCATTTTATATTAGTGTATTAGAATCCCTTCTTGCTTATCTTTTTAAATCTGTCAACTACCATGGTATTAAGAGTTGGTAAACCTTGTGTCATTATAACTTCCTTTTGTCCCTCACTATCATAACCTCAATTCAGACTGCCACTAACTCTCACCTGACTAGACACCATGTCCTAAAATTTTTTCTAATGTTTAAAGTGTTCTGAAGAGTGTTCACATAACTACAGTGCATAGTAATCTTCACTGTGAGGACCCTACTTTTATGAATGACTGGAAATCTTTGCCAAACTCTTCCAACAAATCTGCCGGAGGGCATAATCTCTTCAGCCCAATTATTTGCACACTCGTGTTGGGATGTACAGTAGTGGTATATGTCTGCTGTCTATACATTTTAAAAACTGAGCTGAGGAAAGACAGACCTACTGGTGGAAGAGCTCCTGGCTGGAAATCTCAGAGTCACAAGGAATTGCAGCAGCAAAGGCTGGGAATATGACCAACACTGCAAGTCATGTTGAGAAGACCAACATAATTCAATCAAATAATGCTTCCTCTGGAAAATAAGTCTGGATTACTGATGCTTGCTATTGCTAGGGTTGCCACATTTAAGATTGTAAGTTACGAAGCTCTAATTTCAAGAATTGCTATCTTCCATTCTCTGATTCAGACAGTGAGATATATCCCAATGCTCTTTTGCTGTGTAACAAATCACACCAAGACTTAGTGTCTCAAAATGAACCAACAAACAAACAAACATAGTTTCCTTTTCTGTGGATTGGCTGGGCTGAGCTAAGTGCTTTTTCAGCTCCATGTGTGTGGACTAGGCCACTCATGCAGCTACATGCATTTGGGAGCTCATCTGGGTTGGCATAGCCAATACGACTCAGTAATATGTCTGGGACTTTAGTGCTGGTTACCAAGGGGGATGCTTCGTTTCTCCTCTATATGACCGCTCTCTCTCTCTCTGTCTTTCTCTCTCTCTCTCTGTGGTTTCTCACTAGTCACTAAGAAACCTAAACTTCTTACAAGGATAATATGCTTCCAAGTAAGAAAAAGTAAAGGCCACTAGGCCTCTTAAGATCTAGGCCCAGAAGTAGCACAGAGTCACTTTTGCTGCATCCATTTGATCAAGACCAGCCCAGAGGCAAGGGGAGAGAAAGGAGTGGCATGCTTGAACAAGGATAAGAAGAAGTTGGTGGCCATCTTTGTAGATCATCTACCACACCTATTATTAGGCCTTATGCTGATAAAACCCCAGTTAATTTTTTTTCCATGGGGCATGAGTATTTTAGTGCTTGAATAAAAAAAAAGTATGAGACAGAATTCTACCTAAAAATGGATTAGCCATCGTGACTCAATGATTTAACGAGAGATGCTCACCTATCATGAGATTGTCACTGAAGTTCTCTCAGTGCTCATCCATCTGTTAAGTGTATGAAACCTCTTGCTGTGGTGGACCACTGTGTTTTGTAAGCACTTTGAATCAAGTGGATATTTTTTTACAGTAAGTCATCACACCAACAAACATAAATAAATGTTCCATTATCTTTAAAGAACAGTCAACTGAAAAATTTTGTGAGTCTGTTATTCTAAAGCATTGTGTAAACATGTACTTAGGATTGCTTTTCAGATTTAAGCTCAGATATTTTAGATAATGTCTTTTTTTTCTGCCTACTTTCTTTTTGACTTCAAACAATTGGAAATGTTTTAAAGACAGAGAGTTGTCTTATGTAAGGAAGAATGGACATTATGTCAATATTTCCTGTAGGGAAGAAAAACAGATTAGATTAGTTGTCTATGTCATTTTCCCATCATTGGATTTTAAGTTTTGTCCTTTTCCCCCAGTATATCACAAGACTTAGCTGAATCTCTAATAACTGAAGGGAAATGTTTGGGCGTGAGAGCCTCTATCAGTGCTTGGCATTTCAAAACCATCTGAGAATTCTTAGGATGAGTTTTTAGAGATGTAAATAGTAAATACTTCCACAATTAACTTAAAAATATTTTGTGTGGGGAGGAAACTAGGGGTGTCGATGAGGCCCCACCTCTTCCCTTCACCATTCAAGAAACATGTAACATTTCAGCTCCTACACATAACAGTGGTTAGTGGTTACAAATTGTTGAAAATCTACTCTGAACTAACAACTGGTCTACCAATGCCTTATGTACATCATCTCATGGTAATTAATGAGCTATTCCTCCACCTTATAGATGAAGAAATTAGGGTTCAGAGAGGTTAACTGTCATGCCTAAGTACTGTCTTGCAGGAGTCAGAGCTCCCAGATTTGACTCACATGTCCCTGATTATAAATCCAGAGCTGTTTAAATTGTGGTATACTTCCTTTCAAGCCATAAATGAATTAAATTCATGCTGATAAAATTTCCCCCAAGTATCTCTTATTTCTATTCTCACTCCTCAGTTGTGAGGTAGGCACATAATGAGACTCTCAAACGGAGTCAGGTAGAGAAAACTGGATGATGTACAGGGAAAAACCTACTTCTATCAAGCTTCTGATTTCTGAGATGAATCTTGTGATTATTCCTCAAAATTTTTGTCTTTAGCACTGTGGTTTTGGAGCTGGGGAATGCCCAGGATTTCAGTATTCGATGTGTCATCTCAGCTCTTAACACATCTTTACACAAGAAACTCAGAATGACTGAAGGAATAACAGAAACGTGTAACCTTGAAGCCAAGCAAACAAATTCCTTGAACGTGGGGCTGGGGATTACTGATAAGGATTTTCAGACAATTTTCATATCAAAACACTAAGTCTGCAGAGTCTTCTACCCTCTGAGGCAGTTTCAATTGGTACCAAGGCTTAGTTGAAAGCAGCAAGAGGTTATTTCACTGGTCACTAATCATACAGGGTTAGTTTCCTTCTTGTTGAGTTCTTGCAATGTGAAGTAAACTTCTAAGGACCCTGCCTGGGCCACAGATTTAGCTTTACTACAATCCCGCCTATTCAATATTTACAATAATTCCTCCTGCTTAGCCCTCACCATACATACCTAATAACTTTTTTCTCTTTGTGGGTGTTGTGTGTGCTTTGAGTTTTCAGAAAGTTACATAATAATATGGCAGAAGGCCTCTAACAATGTTGCTGACATTGGGACTTGATGATGGTCCTTCTGCCTCTGAGTGTAACTTTTGAAAGCCATTCTGAGGATGTTGCCTGGCAACTCAGTGTGGTAGTGATCATGGTGCTGTGATGACCAAGACTCAAGGCAGATTGGTACTGAGTCAGGTTCAAGGCCAGCCTTCTTTCTCTTTAGTGTCTATATCCCCCAATGGGAGGGAGGGACAGAATGAGAATAAAAAATAAAACATTGAGTACCATGATGACTTCAAGTACGGAGATTATTTACCAAAGAAAGAAAAAACCCATATCTGAAATGATACAAAATTGTTTCTTAAAAATCAAGTGAGACTTCTCTTTCAATCCTAGGATTTGCAAGCACAAATGGTTTGTATTTAATACACACCATATATTTCATATAACCATTGGTCTTGGTTTCATCTAATAACTCAAAGTGTATTTTCCCATGAAAATTTACTAGGTTTCTTTCTATATGCCCCACTGGGAGACTAGCTGACTACTGTAAAACAAGAAGGCGTTCCCAACCAAAAGTTTATATGATGTTGGCAAGAGTGCATTCCACCCTTCAAATTCAAGACCAGTGCTGCTATGAAATCAGGGCTGTCTCTTAAATCTAGATTTACATTACTGAGGGTGGAGGAAGAGACTGTATTTAGCATAACTGGACCGATGGAAATATTGGTTCTTATCTTTAATCCACTTGGTCATGATGTGCTATTTGTATCCTTGATCCTGCCCTGGAACCAGAGTTCCCTGGTGCTATTACTCTTCCCAGAATTAAGTCTTCTTGCCTTATTAGCCCCAAATCCTGGTAATTTCTTGATGAGTCCTTCCAGTTGCCTTTGCTCCTGGGCCCCAGCAATGCCAGAGTGAGCCCTTCCTGGACAATATATTCAATAAACAAGAGTGTCTGACTTGAGAAGCCAGGGTCCTTATTGAATAAAAGCAAGCCACATTCATTGTTTAATATGTGATGTGCACTTTCCTCTAATGATGATGATGAGAATGTATTATTTTTATGATATGCATTCTAGTTTTTATATAATGTACATTTTCTTTTGATTTTAATCTTACAGAATGCTGTAATTAGTCTCATTTTACAGACAGGGAAGCTCAGAGACCTTACGTGGCATGTCCAGGGTCATACAACTAAATACAATAGCTGAACTGAACCTAGCTCTGATGGCAATCCTTGTGTTTTTCTCCCTGAAAAAAGGAATGTAAAAACTGTACTATTTTGTTTTCAGCAGACAGAGATAAACATTTCGAGGAGTATCTCCATATTCACCAAGTGTCAATTTAACTGAAACCTGTAGAATTGCTGAGTACTGAATAGGAGCCTCTTACAGTGGTCATCTATAATAATTCTCTTAACTGATAACAGAAATAAACCATGTAAGACTTCAGATGTATGGAGCAAGCTGTGTGAATAACTAATTTTAATGCTGGCATAAAAACACTTGCTTATGCTCTCATTCAATGTGTTGAATATCTATGTTTGATTCAATAGTGATCTTTGAAACATTTTTGTATTCTTAGGTAAAAGGTTTAGCTCCACATTATTATAATATATCAAGGTTGGTCACCAAGTGCATAAATACTGAGTGCAGCTGTAGATTTTAATAAAACCAAAAGTTTGAGCTAGCAAATGAAAAATTATATATTATTGGAAACTTGTGCTCAAAGTTGAAACTTGAAGGAAATATTTTAGCACTATCACAATATTACATTGCAATCATTATTTAATTTATCTCCTCTGAAATGACTTGAGGGAAGTGCTCGCAAAGCCCTATTTACCTCAGCCAGGAAGTAAGGGAATGGTCAGCAAGTGAATGAAGTCATGGAAAGCCGACAATGCCACTATTGTAAAAGAGCCTCAGAGTATTGTTTGACGTTGACCGAGTGAGGAATAAGTGTTGGGAAGTTTTTATTTCATCTTAACAAAAGGGTAGGGCCGGAGCAATAATATAAAACTAGCCTTTCCTTGAATTCTGTTTTTTCCCCCTTTTAATTGAGCAGTACAACTAAATGCACCTGGAAAAAAGGAATGTCTTTTAGTGAATTATGAAGATTATGGAAAACAGTTTTGGATTTTAAAAATGTATCTTAAGTAAATAGCATATTTTAAACCTTTCTATAAGTATATACTATATAAATATTCATAAATTCTATGTATCATATATATGTGCATATATATACACACATATGTATATATAAAATTTATATATTCACCATTAACTTTTTCCAGGAGAAACTTCAAGCACTCCTAAGCAACCTGTGCATTTCAATTGTCACTTTGAACTTTGGAACAAAGGAGAGACTGTAAAACCAGTTTATAAAAAGTATTATGAGATACCACAACTGGCATTTTTACGACCTTATTAAACTACATTCAAGTGGCATAAATTATATGTAATGAAAGTGAAAAGGATCTCTGACCCGATTTTAATATTGGGTGCATGCTTATTAGTTTGAGTTTTTTTCTGAATAGAAACCTCTTTTCAAACTTTAGCAGTTGATATTATGTGGAAGTCATAAATGTCAGATTACATTAAACTATTTTGGTTCATAGAATAGCACAGCCATTAAGTTACTAGAGAGTAATGAGTAGGTCTTCTCACAGAGTAAAGCCAAAGGTGTTAATTTAGATTTGAAACATTCCACCTCATTATAAAAGCCAAATTAATTTGCCATGTGTAGAAGCAACAAAAACCAATATTTGAAATGTGAAAGACCTCCTTTTTGTAGGAGAGTGATAGAAAAGAGCATTACAAAGTTTCTATTTCGGAAGAGTAAGCATACTGGTCCCTCAGAGGTTAATTATTAAGTGTTATGGAGTCTCTTATTAGGAATTTTTATTCAACAAGTTGAATTGATAGAATTAGTTAAATGTTAAAGATGAAAGGAAGTCTGGGCATTGGATAGTTTGAAATGTATAACTTAAATGTAAATGTAAAGTTGATTTAGTTTATCTCCTCTACTTTTTATATTTTGTTATAAACAGTGTATTTTCATCTGGTTTTAGAGATTTTGTCTAGCCGTTAGTTACAAATTCTGAAAAAGAAAAAAAGAATCCCTCCGCTAACTTCAAGGACTATAGAGACAAAGTGTAGAGCTCCCTGCATTTCAAGTGTCCATTTATTAAAACCCAGGCCAAGTGAAGAATACCTGAAAACATAAAGAAACGGGGATACTTTATTTAAAGATGTCAAAAACAATAGCCCTTACAAACCTAGACAACATTCTGAACAATGGCAAAGTAATAATAAGAATTAGCTTATCATTTTTAAAATGTGAGAAAAATGGAAATGCAAGAGCCAATTAATGAAGGAAAAAGGCTAGTTTTCCGTAGCCCATCCCAGGGACAGATGAAAGTACCGGTGTCTACAAGACCAAGCAGACAGAGTGGTCACCTGAAGGGCCATTAAATGAAGCTGTTCTCGTCAGGATAGCAGGTTACTGAGTAAAGACCCCACAAATATTCCTAGCAACTCCTCTGTGTTTATCAATAAAGGCAGCAGGCAATGATATTAGATCCTAAAAGACCTTGGGGAAATGAGGTCATACAGAATCATTTAAATTTAGAGTAAAAAGCAACTGTACTCCCTTTTGTTTCTATTTTGCTTTCTAGCTCAAGAAGTGCTCTATATCCTCAGAGCAACCACCCCAAATGACTGATAATTATATTTTATTTTCCACATTAGGACACAGGTTCAGAGAGGGTTAATCAAACCTGCCCAAGATCGCTCAGCTAGTTAATGCCCGAGACATGTACAGATGATCTGGCCAATGGCCATCTCAACTCTAGGTGCCTCCAGCAAGAGTATTTCATGATTTGTTAGAGAAACGTGCTTCACTAATGAAAAAGTTTTGTACAAAAAAGTTCTTGTGATTTTTTAAATATCTAGCTTTTGCAGTTTCTAATGGGGCATTCTGGATAAGTAATAGCCATAATTAACATTTATGTGTCATTTTACTGTTTGGCATCTATTTTAATACATATTACCTTAGTTATAACATGTGGGGTTGAGATTTCTCCTTCCACACAGCAACAGTTTTCCAAAAACATCCAGGCATCTCCCTTAACATATCCTGACTCTTCACTCTCTCAAAATGAGCTCCAATTTGCCCATCTTTTAAAATATGGTTTCAGCCACATGGATGCTAGAAACATTCTGAGGAAAGTAGAAACAAAGGAAGAAGAGCAACAGAGCTTATTGATCAGATACAGGAAAGGAGAAAAGGAGGTAGAGGAGTGTATCAGTTTCCTGTGGTTGCCATGACAGATTACCACAAACAAGGTGGCTTACAACAACAGAAATTTATTCTGGAGACCAGAAATCTAAAATCAGATTGTCATTTTCTTCTAGGGTTTGGTTTCTTCTAGAGGTTCTAAAGGAGAAACAGTCCCATGCCTCTCTCCTAGCTTCTGATGGTTGTAGGTAATCCTTGGTGACCCTTATAGACACCTCACTCCAATCTCTGCCTCCATCTTGACATCACTCTTTCTCTGTGTCTCTGTGGGTCTTTTTTTTTTTTTTTTGTCTCTTATAAGGACATTCACTGGATTTAAGGACCACCCTAATCTGGTATAATCTCATCTTGATTCTTAACTAATGACATCTGCAATAACCCTACTTCCAAATAAACCACATTCTGAGGTTCCAGGTATACATGAATTGGGCTGGGGGGTGGGGTGGGGTAGAGAGGGGACACTATTGAAGGTGTTCTGAGCGTTTCTACTTGTGATAGTTCTCAGGCGTTGGGTGATTTTAAAACATGGATTGCTGTCTTTGGTGGAAATGAACAAATTGACTAAATTAGTGTGTTGGTATCTTGAAGGCAGAAAAAGAGAGATAGGAGATATGTTTCTATTCAGTAAAGTGATTTTTCTTAGTAGGGATGGTACAGTCTCAAACAAAGAGGAACTTACTGCATCACATGGCAATTTTCAATGAGGTGCCCGACATTCCATTGGAAACTCACTAGATACTCAGTCACAGGGCATGGAGAAGGGCCAAAGTGAAATGGAGGAAGTGTAATAACTGAACATATGGAAACAATGTAGTGATTCTATTAAGAAGTGACAGATAAAGGCCATGGGGACTGCAAATCCATCACCCAGTTTTCAATGATATATAAAGAACAGAGACCCTAAAATAGTCTTCATTTATAAGTGATGTTTTTCCCCTTGTCTAAATTCCCTGAAGACCTTGGCTAACAGTACAGAATGTCAATGGAAATTGAATGTGTGATCTCAGAAAATTCAGTGAATTTAGGGAACGGAGAAAGGGAAAATTGGTCCTCAGGACACTAATTGAGGAAAGTGTGGGTGTCAAAGAGCTGAACATTTTCTGGACAGATCTTTCCAGGGAGATTGGTTATGAGTTTGGGATGTAGACAGTGAACGAAGGTGCATATGTTTGGATTTACTTGTGGATGAAAGAAGAGATGAATTCAGTATATGCCTCTGTCTCGTAACAAGTAGGTGGTGGGTGGAGAGAAGTGCCAGGAGATACAATAGAAGTGCTAAGAATCAAAGTCTAATGGAGGAATGACTTTTATTGCCCTCTGCACTTCCTCATTGTGGAGCTGTCTAGTCTCAAGTGTGGCCTGAACTTCTCTAGACAGGTGGCACTGCTATGAAATGCACAGCATTCAAGTGTGAGCTGATGGTGTGAGGTGGAACACAGGCATCAAACTCATCCATTTCCTCTTTAATTGTACTTCATGTTGGTGTTATACAACTAGAGTTCAGTAAAAAGGACATGAAAAATTAGAAAAAAATGTCAAGCTCCTTCTTCATCCTCAAATGGAAAGTTACATACTCTCCTTGACTCTACCAGAGCTCCCCCATCCTCAGTAGCTGCTGCTTCAGTGACCGTTGCTCAAGCAACGTGACGTGTACAAGAGCAGGCCAAGTATCATACAACAGTAATGGAGGCTTCAAGATCACTCAAGGCAAAAGCTTTATTTTTTCCAAAGAAGGAAGACAGGGTTGCAACCTTATTATTTCTAGAAATGTGTTCACTCTGTTCTTATGTGCACTAAACACAACCAAGGCTTTGTGATGCTTTTCTTGAAAATATGGAACTTTGTTTTCTGTGTTTAATAATTTATGTTAAATTGCCCTCCCAAGTCTGGCCCTTTTAGAAGCAAGACAAATAGTCTTCTGATTCAGAGTATCTGCCATAGCATAAAAATGTGTTTAGAAATATATTAAAGATACAATTTACTCCCCTGAATGTTTGCAAGAATAAGAGGGTGAACAATTGTGAACTCAAAGCAAATCGAGTGACTGACTCACAATAGGGAATGAGTCAAGAGCAGGACAGACTTGTGTGTTCCGTTAACCCAGACAATTAGTTGCCTGCAAATAGGAAACTTGTTTCCTATTACATGCTATATGCTTGAAGTTGTCACTCATTGGTCTTAGAGTGGCTCTGCTCTCAAGTATATAAATAAGCACAATGACTATACCTGGTCATTCATTCATTCATTCATGCTGTAATAAAGAGCGAGCCTCTCATATTTGTAAGGATAATGTTAGTTGCCGTGATTGCAGCAAGGAGTAAAAGAGAAATAGCACCTACCGTCACAGAGCTTATTCATTTATCCAGTCATTCAACACATTCACTGAGTACCCACAAAGCACCATTTTAGGTGCTTGCGATATGGCAATGAACAAAACAAAGATCCCTGCCATCCTGGACGCTATAGTCCATTGGAGAACAATAAACAGTAGATATGTAATAAGTATGTAAATTTTATAGTATCTTTGAATGTGATTAGAGTTATGAAGAAAGAAAAGTAAATCAGGGGAAAGGGTGTTCTGGAAAAGCGAGGACCAAGGGAGGAGGCCGGACAGTGTGAATTGCAATTTGGAGTCAGGATAGTTGGGGTAGACTTCATTGGAAAGGTAGATTTGGGCGAACTCTTGGAAGAAATAAGTGAGTTCATCTCATGGGTTTCTGGACCACAAGGATTCCAGGCACAGGAAGTAGTCAGTGCAAAGACCTGAAGGCAACATACCCGGCATGTTGGAGGAAGAGCAGAGTCCAGCTCGTTACCTTACATGTGACGGAAAAATATGTGCTCTACCTGGAGGCATTTTTGTAAACTTATACCTGTAAGTGTCACATCTTTTCTCCTCAATTATTTTAGAACTATGCAAGATTAATTTATTTGAAAAGGTTGAACTATTTCTTTGGATAATGTTGAATTAATATGCTACTATAATCTAAAACCGCTTTTTCCTGAGTTTTAACATGTGAATTTTCTAATGCATTAGAAGAAATATATTTGGCTATAATAGTAACATACTGTACTTTCTATAGTTCTCTTTAGTAATTTTCTGCATCATCTGTATCAGTAAATATTTCAGTCTCTTCCTTCACATGGCAATGTTCGTGGCATTGGATTCAGCTGTAAAACCAATTCTCCACCCCTAATGTTAATGTATACAGGAGTAGATATCAAAACCGCACTTACATAGACTTTATTAATTAACAGATATAACTCTGGTCAGGCATTTTTTTTTTTAATTTTTTTTTTCAACGTTTATTTATTTTTGGGACAGAGAGAGACAGAGCATGAACGGGGGAGGGGCAGAGAGAGAGGGAGACACAGAATCGGAAACGGGCTCCAGGCTCCGAGCCACCAGCCCAGAGCCCGACGCGGGGCTCGAACTCACGGACCGCGAGATCGTGACCTGGCTGAAGTCGGACGCTTAACCGACTGCGCCACCCAGGCGCCCCAGGCATTTTTATCACTCACACACAGCGAACATTTTAGAATTATAGTGATTTCACACAAAGCTGACTTGTGTTAGAATCCAGTCCTCCTAGGGGCGCCTGGGTGGTGCAGTCGGTTAAGCGTCCGACTTCAGCCAGGTCACGATCTCGCGGTCCGTGAGTTCGAGCCCCGCGTCGGGCTCTGGGCTGGTGGCTCGGAGCCTGGAGCCTGTTTCAGATTCTGTGTCTCCCTCTCTCTCTGCCCCTCCCCCGTTCATGCTCTGTCTCTCTCTGTCCCAAAAATAAATAAAAACGTTGAAAAGAATCCAGTCCTCCTTTGGCCACATGTAGAGTTTTAACAATATATCTGATTCTTCAGTGAAAAGAATTTCCTCGTTGGGCATGTTTCACTTCTATTTATAAAATACCCAATTAATGCTAAGGATAGACATTTAAACCTTGAAATTATAGCAAAACAAGCAAACCGTCCAGGAAAGATTGAGGTTTATACTTTCTTTCGAAGTAAAATTGCTTCCCTTTTACCACCAGGGCAACCCAGATCTTGGGCCGCTTTTGCTCTGTGAAGAAATTTCACAAGAATATGATTTCAAGTATCCTCTAAACTCGAGGACAATTTAGTCATTGAGATTTTGCCGTTTTCCTTTAGAATTAAAGGCAGTAGGAACTGAGACATTTGCTTTAATATCACGGCTCAGCAGGTGTCTAAATCTTCAGGGAAAAATGAATTCCAAGTGTCTGTCAGCCAGTTTGTCACTCCAGAATGGAAGGTAGTAGAGACATGTCTTTAAAGCAAGAGCTGATGGTTTCCTTTGCACACCTGTGTAGAAGGAGGCTCTTGCATGGCGGTGGCACACTCCCAACATCTGCTCCTTTCGTTGAACTGAGCTGTAAATTGAAATTCCATTGCAATGTTTTTAGAACCAGTTGAAGTAAGGAGACTGTCAGAAATCCTCTTTAAACTCACCCTTATCCAAACAGGAAACTGACCCTTGGCCCCTGGACGTAACAGTACACCAGTGGAAATTTCATTATCCCCGTTTCAGCTGAACTAAGTGAAAATTAATTGTGTAATTATCTGGATGAGCGCATGTGTAAAATTTTACAATGTGCCAGTTAGATTAAGTAACGTGTTAGTGGCATGGTTTAGTGCAGAGTCAAAGCTGTCCTATAAAAATGGAATAAAAAAATCCAACAAAGTTGGAAGGAAAAAAAACATATGTCAGAACAAATGCTTAACATGAGAAAGTAAGTTTAGGCTTAATTCCATAACCTGATGAAAATCTTACCCTACAGACCATAGGTAAATCTGGCAAGGTTGGAAGAAGTGTGTGTATGTATGTGTGTGTGTGTGTGTGTGTGTGTGTGTGCGTGCATGTGTGTGTGTGTGTATGCGTGCATAGGCACATACAAGGACATTTGTATCAATGACATCTCCATTTGTTGTCATTTGAAAACGAAGCTGGTATTAAAATGTTTAACCTGCCCACTGTTGTATTTTTTTAATGTAGTTTTTCTTTACCAACCACATTGGAAAATGCAGGCTATATTCAGTAGATGGGATTATTTATCTCAGATGTACTCTGTTCACCTGTTCAATGAACCTCTCTGACGTTCCTTCTGGATTTAATTTTTCGAATGAATCAAGAGATAAATGCAGCATACTGACTTAAGATCATTTCATTAAGATATAAGCAAAGAATGATGGGCTTTAACGTTAAATGCCTGGGAAATTTCAATTTGGAGTTTCATTCACTTTGATAAAGATTTTTTAAGGGACGTTTTTTTCCCTGAGATTTTGGCCACCCCCTAAAAAAATATTGCTTTATGGATACAATTTCCATTTCAAAGTCTCTGGAATATTTAGATA
Source organism: Herpailurus yagouaroundi (assembly GCF_014898765.1). Classification (NCBI taxonomy): domain Eukaryota; kingdom Metazoa; phylum Chordata; class Mammalia; order Carnivora; family Felidae; genus Herpailurus; species Herpailurus yagouaroundi. The sequence continues at coordinate 44,623,519 of NW_024412394.1, read as the reverse complement.
GTAGAATTTCTGGATGAAAGCTACAACTTGGGTAGACGCTCTTTGAAAGTGAGGACCATTTTAAACAACATTTGAGTGATGCATTGAGTTTTTAGCAATTCTGAATGTCAGATTTCACAATGTCAATGCCATCTTGGCACATCCAGATACTAATTTATGTATCTTTCCAATAAAATAGTTCTTCTGTTTTTCTCATTTCTTGTACTACACATTGTCTCCATAAAGCTATATTTATGGTAAAAGTCGGCTGAGAGCTTTCTTCCACCACTCCCCTTAAAAATGAAAGTTCCAGTAGACAAAAATAGTAACATTTTCAAAAAAAAGTACTCAAAATGTATTTCAACTTTTTTTTAACTTGGCTTAATATAATGCCATTAGATGTTTGTACTTTGGGTTACTAGTGCTTTAAGAGATTGTTAGTACTTTAAGAAAGCTGTAACGAATATGTATACATTTAGTGGAAAACATTATAATATATATAAACATGATTAAAAGAAAGAAAGCACCAATGTGATTTATAGAACAGGGCAGTCAAAGGGCATTAAAAAATAATCAAGACCATTCAAAGGGAAAGCAAAACTTCATATCAGGGAACATTAGCCTTAAAATGAAAATGAGACTCTGGCATTAAACCTACATCTTACCATAGATTAATTATCAGGAAGGCTTTGGAACAGATCTCTTTACTTTGAATAAAACATAGTGCCCTCTTCACCAGTTTTAAAGCATCAGGAGTTGGTGGGGAGGTGTGGTTGTCTATCGAACTTTGGAGAACAAAATGGCAACCAGAGTTGGCCTTGCAGGTCCTGTGATCCCAGAACACAGAGTGGTACTTGTGTTTGGGAGTGTCCTGATTCTGTGACCTGTCAGGCACGCTGTGCCCCTTCACAGAAGTCACAGTGTTTGCAGCCTAACTTGGGATTACTTTGTGCCTTTCAGGAAACAGTAAAAATCAAGAACACCTAGTCAGACTGTATGGATATTATATTATATTATATTATATTATATTATATATATAATATTATATATGTGTGTGAGTATATATATATATATAATATATATAATTTTGCAGTTGTAACTATCCTGACCTTTAGATGAATTAAATTAAAAAAAATATTTTAATCCAGATTTAAATTTATAACTATATTTGATATGAACATTTGATAAAATTTAATGTTTTAATAATTTCCTTCTCTTTGAATAATGGAAGAGCTTAGAATATAGGTACTAGCACTGAATGGTTTATATTTAAAAACTGTATTTTATTCTTATTGATTCTAGTAAGACCATTGTATTACCATAGAATTTCAGGATTGGAAAAAACATGAAAACCTTCCTTGTAAATTCTACAGGTAAAAAAAGCAAGCCCTAAAGAATACTTCCTCTCTTATTCCAGGGCTATTTTAACTAAACATGGGGAGTTGTCCCTGCCCCAAATAGGTTGTTAAATAAATATGTGACCCTGTAGAAAGTCAGATGGTAGGTTTAACAGAGAAGGAGAGGAACATAGGATTTAAAGTCAAGACAACCTAGGTTTTAATCCTGCTTCCCAGTTTTGCTTTCTGTGTGACTTTGAGTTGTAACTTGACCTCTCAGAGGCATCTACTTCATGAGTTAGTTGTGAGCATCAGATTAAACAATGGATTAACTCAATGGATTAACTCAATGGAGTCGCCCACCACATGATGGAGAACCAACAAAATTCAAATCTTTGAGCAAATTTTCAAAGTCAAGAAAACAATTTATTGAATTTATGGTCAAAAGCATACGAAAAAATCTTTAAGAGCAATCAGGAAGGAAATCAGGTTAGCAGAAATTTCCTTTCTAATAAGATTTATAATATATATCTCCTATAGAAAACATTTATTTAGTGTGCAACTAAATTTTCATTTGGGCATTTGGAGAAAAGAGTTGAAGAGGAGAGGGAGTACCTGATAACTCAGGAGGAAAAAATATATATATATATGTTAATTTTATTATGATTTATTATTTATACCTCCATTGCTTCCCAAATGCATTCAGTGTGACAGTTATTATATTTTTATTTCCCATTTTGGAAATATTTATAGCATTTTTAATTTCACAAGTGGTGGAAAGTCTTGGATTCTGGTTTTGCCAAGTGTTGACATACTTTGCAATACCAGATACCCCTGCACAATTTCAGAGAAACAAAGCTAAGCACCTGGTGCCAGGATACTTTTTATATAGAACCAAGTCCATGCATGTGAGACACTGAACACTAGAGCTCCCTACTCTTGGGGGGTGGGGGGAGGGGCTCTACTTTCTCTCACTTCAGTAATAAAAGCAAGGTGACAGATTTTTTCTTTTTTCTCATTGCTTATGGAATTTATGAAATATTTTATTGCAAAGTTGAGCCAGAATAACTCAAGGTAAGAGCTTAAGAAATGGAATAATAGAGTTTTTGAAACTGACTCAAGGTTTAAAGTCAGCGTTCAGTTTTCTTTAATCCATAAACAAGGTACTACTCCCTACGCTAGGTAATGCATTCATTCATCATCAGTTCTAGAACGTCAGAAGTACAGCAGAGATAAAACCCAACCCTTTCATTTATGGAGATTCCATTCTAGTGGAGAGACACAGACAATAAATAAACAAATACAATTCTGGGTGTCGTGTACTATGAAGAAAAATTAAGCAGAGTGAAGGTGAGAGAGGCAGGGAGAGTACAATGTTATAAAGAGCGGTCAGGCAAGCACTTTCTTATAAGCTACCAAATGGATAACTTCAACCTTATTCTCACAGTCCACACCTCAAAAACTTCTAGTATGAACTCTTCAGGGTGTACTAGAAAGTGTACTTACTTTGTTAGTTTTTAATTGTGATTATAATTTCTGCTGAGGAAATACCTTTGTCGTTTCTTTCTACATCAGTCAGTAAGCCTAAGAAATGTGCAAGATACTACCTATATTTTACTCAAAAGTGGAATCCTGTGAAACGATCCCAAACAGGAAGGAGCAGAGGGGGCAGATATTCCTTTGAAAAAAATAGGGACTGGGGGATGTAAAATAATACAGTTACCAAAGCTAAAAATAAACGACAGAGTATCTGATCTTAGAAAACATAACATATTTTCCTGGAGAACAGAAATCTAAGACAGCAAAGGGAATTCTTTCCCTTACTGTCCCACTTTTATCCCAAAGATCTGAGGGAGCCAAATGAAAATTTCCTGGCATCCTGGGGCAATAAAATAATCTTGGTCTTCTTGTGAAACCACATTAGTATGGAGAAGGAACAGAGGCCCTTTGAGCACTCCTAAGTGCTGTGTAAGCTGCATTTTTCCCCAGGAACTCAAAGCTTTGTTTATTTGCAAAGAGTTGTGCTACTAATGCATGGAGGCCTGAATGGCCCAGGTGACATGCTCACATTTAAACACTTATCAAAAAGAAGCTCTCGATTAAATGTGTGTTCAAGAGCCCAGAGAGATGTATCAATGATTACTATTGGTGAGATCTTGGTGAGAAAGCAAATGGCATTTCTTTAGGGAAGGTAAACTCAAGATAAAGTGTCCTCTGGAAGATATAGCTTAATGGAGCCCCAAGTTATCAAAGCCAATACTTCCTTTCACCTTTACCAGCTTCGAGCACTTAGGGCAAGTGACTTGCCCACTAAAAAGGATGTTAATTTTTTTTAAGTGACTGTACTTATGAATTTGTGTGTGTGTGTGTGTGTGTGTGTGTGTGTATGAGAGAGAGAGAGAGAGAGAGAGAGAGAGGGAGGCAGGGAGGGAAGCATGGAGGGAGATAGGGTTCTTTGACCAATAATAAAACTTTGTGGAAGGGAGAAGGGTTTCTTTTATTTTAGAGCTGCCGCAGAGAGAAACACTATTTATATTCCAAATGGTATAACATCAAGTCCTCAGCTGCAGGAAGTATGTGGATTACTTACCTCCTCAGAAATATAGATATAAATACATACAGTCACTGGTGTTATTTAGAATCTGGTCTCTATTGCTTAGGCCCTGAGTTTCCCACCCCCATTCCTTCTTAGCCATAGTGTTTGAATTGAAGGTTTAACTAATGTTGTGCTGATAAATTTAGTGCCTGTAAAAAAAGCTAAATTGAATCCCTATTTATAAAAAGAAGCTTGTGTTCTCTCCTTGCATCCTGCTACTCAAAATCATCTATAAAGATATTAGGACACCACATTATCTCATTGGGCCACTGGAGGTACTGGGTGTTGGAAGGGGGTGTAGATACAGTTCCCAAGTCAACTCACTTGTTTATGATTAAACTCAATTTAAATACTATCTCTTCCTGCCTATCACCTTTTTCTCTGATCACCCTGCTCACGACTTCCCTGTAACATCTTACACGTGGTGGCTTTCCTTTTTTTCAGAATATCTGAAGGTGCTTCATATTCCAAGAAGGAGGGCCATGGGAATGCCTACCAGATACCTTAGATTTTCTACCATAGTTGTGGTTTCAAACATTCCCCTGTCTCAGACCTGTGTCCCAACCTTGGTTTAGAAAATCTAGCACCACAGTACTATGCTGCTAACCTCAATTTCCCCCACTGACTTCAGACTCTCCTAACTTTGCTGTGTTCTGACCTCACCACACAGCCAATAGACATCTTCAAGGGTGACTTTAGTTCCACATGAGTTCTTGGATCTTCACTTTCCAGAGCCAGCTTTCTCATTTATTAGCTGGTTTATCAGTAACCCTTCTTGAGCTCTACCTATCACTTTTACATTTTCATTTCCTTTATCTGCTAATTACTCTTACTGAAATCCTTCCAGTAATAACATTCGAGTTTGGAAACAATTCACTGTTGAGATCCCCAACTCTTCTAGAAAGAAAAGAACATGTATAGTTAGAGGTTAGAAGCAGGCTTTCTTGCTCATTACGTATGGTGTCTGCCCACTTCCAACACATTCCCAAAGGGTACTGAAAATTCTCAGAGGAATCTCTGTTCCATCCTTGGCCTACTCTCCTCATTCTCCAAGTGTTTCCTAGGGAATTTGATTCCACCCTCCTGCTTGGTTTTCTGTTTAACTTTTCTTTTTAATGGCAGTTAAAAAAAAAAAAAAACAAGACATAACATTAAATTTGCCATCTTAACCATTTGTAAGTGTATAATTCAGTACTATTATGTAAATTTACATTGTTGTGCAGCATATCTCTAGAACTGTTTCATCTTGCAACACTGAATCTCTATTTCCACTAAACACTAATTTCCCCTTCTCCTAGCCCTCAGTTACCATATTTCTACTTTCTGTTTGTTTGATTTTGACAACTTTAAGTACTTCATATGAATGGAATCATATAGTGTTTCTCCTTTTATGACTAGTTCATTGATGTTGTAGCATATAACAAAATATTCTTCTTTTTTTTTTTACTTTCTTCTTTCTTAAGGCTTCACAATACTCTATTATGTGCGTATACCACATTTTCTTTATCCAGCAATCTGCAAATGGACATTTGGTTTGCTTCCTCCTTTTGCCACTGTGAGTAGTACTACAATGAACATAGTGTGCAAATATCTCTACGAGTTCCTGCTTTGTGTTCTTTTGGATACGCACCCAAAAGTAAAATTGCTGGATCATGTTTTTAATTTAAAAAAAAATTAAAAATTTGAGGAATCTTAATACTGTTTTCCATAGTGACTGCACCATTTTGTGTTCCTACCAACAGTGCACAAGTGTTCCAACTTCTCTGCATCTTCTCCAGTACTCGGTGTTTTCTGTTCTTTTGATGGTGGTCATTGTGATGGGTATGAGGTGATATCTGGTTCTGGTTTTGATTTGAATATTTTCCTAATTATTAGTGATATTGAATACCTTTGAATGTAATTGTTGGTCATTTGTATATTTCCTTTGGAGACATGTGTATTCAAGTCTTTTTCCTATTTTTTACGTTGGGTTATTTGTTTTTTTCATTGCTGAGTTGTGGAAGTTCCTTATATATTCTGGATATTAATTCCTTTACAAATATGGGATTTGCCAATATTTTCTCCCATTCCATAGACGGCCTTTTTAGTATGTTCATTGTTTCCTTTGGTATGCGGAAATTTTTATGTTTAGTACAGTCCCGTTTGTCTATTTCTCATTTTGTTGCCTGTGCTTTTGGTGTCATATGCAAGATGTCAGTGCCAACTCCAGTATTATGAAGATTTTTCTCTATGTTTTCTTCTGGGAGTTTAATAGTAGTAGACATAAATTTATATCTTTAATCCATTCGAGTTAATTCTTGTGTATGGTGTAAAACAAAAGTTCAGCTTCATTCTTTTAGTGCATGTGGGTGTCCAGTTTTCCCAGCAACATTTATTGAAGAGACTGTCTATTCCCTTTTGTGTGGTCTTGGCACCCTTATCCAAAATCATTTGACTATATATGCTAACATTTATTTCTGGGCTCTATTCTGTTCCATTGGTCTGTAAATCTATCTTTATGCCAGTACCATACCGTCTTCATTACTAATGTTTTGCACTATGTTTTGAAATCAGAGGGTGAGAGACTTCCAACACTGTTCTTTTTTGGTCAAGATTATTTTGGCTATTCAGGGACCTTTGAGATTCCATGTGAATTTAGGACTTTTTTTTCCATTTATGCAAAAAAATGGTGTTAGGATTTTGCTAGGGTTTGCCCTGAATCGGTAGATCATTTTGGGTAGTATGGACATTTTAATAACATTAATGCTTTCAACCCACAAACATGGTATCCTTTTCCATTTATATATTCTTTTATTTCTTTTACCTAGCAATGTTTTATCATTTTCAGTGTATAAGTCTTTTCTGCTTTTTTAAGTTTATTCCTAGGTGTTTTATCATTTTTGATGCTATAGTGAATGGGATCATTTTCTTAATTTCCTTTTCACAATGGTTGTTGTTAGTGTATAAAGACATACTTTATTGTTGATTTTGTATCTTGCAACTTTGCTGAATTTTCCAATTATTTCTAACAGCTTTTTGGTGGAATCTTTACGGTTTTCTGTATGTAAGATAATGTCATCTGTGAACAGAGATCATTTCATTTCTCCTTTTTCAATTTATATGCTGTGTATTTCCTTTTCCTGTCTAATTGCTCTGGCTAGAACTTCCAGTACTATGTTGAATAGTAGTGGTAAAGGTGGGAATCCTTGCCTTATTTCTGGTCTTAGAGGAAAAGCTTTAAATATCTCCTCATTGAGTATGATTGTTGTGGGCTTTTCATGTGTGGCTTTTATTATGTTGACGTAGTTTCCTTCTATTCCTAGTTTGTTGACTGTTTATCATGAAAGGGTGTTGAATTTTGTCAAATGTCTTTTCTGCATCGATTGAGATGATTATGTGGTTTTTGTCCTTCATTTTTTTAATGTGGTGTATTACATTGATTGATTTTCACGTTGAATTATCCTTGTATCCCAGGTATAAATTCCATTTGGTCATGCTATATGATGCTTTTAATGTGCCATTGAGTTTTGTTTAATACTATTTTGTTTAGGATTTTTTATCAGTATTCATTGGCGATATCGGTTTTTGTAGTTTTCTTGTTTTGTCTTCATCTGTTTTTGGCATCAGGGTAATGCTAGCCACATAGAAAGAGTTTAGGAGTGTTCCCTCCTTTTTGATTCTTTGGAAAAGACTGAGAAAGATTGGTGTTAATTCTTTAAATGTTTGGTAGAATTCCCCAGTGAAGCCATCTGGTCCTGGACTTTTATTTGTTGGGAGGTTTTCTTTTATTGCTTCAGTCTCCTCACTTGTTATAGGTCTGTTCAGATGTTTTATTTCTTCATGATTCAGTCTTAGTAGATTGTATGTTTCTAGGAATTTATTAACTCCAAGTTATCCAATTTGTTGGCATATAATTATTCTTAGCATTCTTTTATAATCCTCTTTATTCTGTGATATCAGTTGTAATATCTCCTCTTTTATTCCTAATTTTAGCTATCTGAGTCTTTCTTTTTTTCTCAGTCTATGTAAGAATTTATCAGGTTTTGCTGATCTCTCCAAAAAGCCAACTCTTGGTTTTATTGATTTTTTTCTATTGTTTTTCCATCCTCTCATTTCTCTCTGCCCTAATCTTCATTATTTCCTTCCTTCTGCTGGCTTCATCTTCATGTTTTTAATATTTATATGCCAATATTTTAAAATATTTATACCTCCAGATGAGCCCTTTCTCTGGAACTCCAGATGAACATATCAGCCAATTACTGGATGTCTTCATATGGATTTCCAATACCAAAATACCTAAACCTGAACTCCGTCTCATCACCTTTAAAACTTGTTCCTTTCCTAAAACAAAAGTGGTAGGAACTTTTATTGTACTTTCTATGTACCAGCAACAATTCTAAGTACTTTACATCCATCTACTTATTTGAACCTCAAAACAATTTAAGAGGTAATATTCTTAATAAACTTCCCATTTTATAGATGAAGAAACTGAGGCACAGATTAGGTCATCTGCTCAAGGGTTACATAGTTAGCAGTGGCAAAGCTGAGATTTAAACTCAGGCTACATGGCCCCAGAAGCAATGCTATTAACCACAGTGCTGTATCATTCTCACACCAGTTACCCAGCCACCAAGGTTGTGCACCCAGAGACCAGCCTCATCACCTCTTTTCTTCATCTCTACATCTAAGCAATTTTGTATTCCACAAATCCATCCCTTCCTCTCAGATACAGTATGCCGTTTTTGCAAATATACTCAGAATTCTTCAATAACTCCCCAACATGGAGAGAATAAAGTCACACAATTTCTTCATATGATCTGACCCTGCCCTACTCCTCCAGCTTCACCTCTTTCTATTCCTCACCTGGCAGATGCTCTAGCAACACTCAACTGCTTTCCATTTTCTTCTGCAAGACAACATTATACTTGTCTTGCAGATTTTCCCACAGTGTCCTCTTGGTTGAAATGCTGTCCCCATTTCCACCTGTCCACCTCCCAATTCCTACTCATTCCATGTTTAGCTTAGTGTTCCCTTTCCAATAAGCCTTCCATAATATCTCTGCCACCAGTGCTGTCCCCTCAAGTTGACTGGGTAGTTCAGCTGTCCTTCATGCTTTCATAAACACTGGAAAATGGCATGTTTCCATCATTGACTTCTTCTATTTCACTATTCATTCTGTTCATTTCTCTCACTCTCCCACCAGAACTGTTTGCTCCTTGAGGGCTGTCACAGCACTCAATCAATCATAGATTCTCTAGTGTTTAGTTTGGTGACTGAAAAAAAAAACACAGTATAAATTTAATGAATTTTTCATATGTGAATAGACATGAAGAGAAACTGAAACTGAAGTGCCACATGGCATTTATGAATAGACCAAACATGCATATCCATAGGGAAAAGAATGGCTAAAGTCTTGCATGGATTATTTAGGCAGTATTTAATAAACACCTGCTTTGTACCCAGCCCTGGTCACATGACACAATTGAAATATTTGAATGGAGAATAAGATCATTCCAAATTAAACCAAATATGTCAGTTCATCACAAGAGGGTTACTCTCCAGACATCAGCCATCCCCTTAGGATGTGCCATAATTTCTCTTGAGTCTCTAGAGTTTCAGGTAATATCAGAAAGAAGAGCCACTGTGTCCTTGCCTCCACCTTCAAGGCAAATGTGAAACTCAGAAGGCTGCTCACCCTGGTTTTCTTCTGGAGTCTCTCCTTGGCAGGCATGCTCTGGACTGGATTTTCTTGAAGCTGAAGTGGGAGAATATCAGATACAAAGATGGCTTTGGGACAAAAATAAGCAAAGGAGGCCAAAGCTGAATTAGATTCTTTACCATGCTAATGACATATTCTAGATCATAGGGTAGTAGCTTAGCTCACCAGGGAGCCATTTTGAGGTGTGACTAGTAGCATAACTCTTAGTACTTAGTACTTCTTAGAGTTATTTGTATGTAATAAAATAAGTCATCCATTTAGCATCTCTTGAGAATCCACATATGTCAGGTACTATGCAACTTTCTGGAGATAAAAAGATAAATAAGAAATAGGTTTGGCACTTAAGACACTTATAATTTAGTGAGTGAGACAGAGAAGAAAATACATAATTACAGTAAGTCATGATGAGGGTGGATGAGTTACAAGAAACACAGGGTTTTGTGAGAGCACGTGTGGATTAGGGGAGTGGTGAGGAGAAGCAAATATTCTCCATCCCCCCCCCCCCACCTTCTGCCTCATAAGACTTATTCTCTGTAAGACAAGACTGGGAGTGACTAGATTGAGAACTGACAATGCCCCTTTCCACAAATTGGTCAGTCACAGAAGCAGAGTTTGTGTGAAGCTGGAGTATGGAGGATGCAGCATGAATGATCTTGGTGTTAGAAAGTGCCAGAGGAGCACCATGAATTTCCACCATTTGTGAATAGCATAGAAAATTGCAGGGACTTAACTTGCTTTTTCAGAAGTCCCAAAAGGGCTACCTGCTGAGTAAAAGGGGACTCCAGAAGCCAGGTAGGTGGAATAGACCTCCCCCTGCTTCATGAAGGCTAATAAAATTAGAAGAAGCAGTCTCACGAAGGACATCCCAGAAGACAGAGGAGGCAAGGCCCCCTTTCTGTTCTCCAAAGGACAACAGATGTGCCCTACAAGAGACCAGCACTAGGTGTGCAACCCAGAGAGACTAAGAGAGTGGAAAGGCTAATGTCTGAGGTAAAAAAAATGTGGACAAGGCCTCAGAGTCTAGATTTGAAGTCAAATCAGAAACAGGCATGGCCAGAGCAGGCTTCTGAGTCAATAACTATAAAGACTATGAATATTATGTATCTGTCATGTGCCAGGAAATGATGGTGCAAAGGAGATCTTTAGTCCACTCCAACCTCACCCCAAACATATAGGTAAAAATAGTGGCATTGCTCTGCTAACACAACTTCAAGGCAAATCCTTTAAAGCTATCGTCCCTCTTCCAATGAGATGGTGACTCAAGAGTCCCTCCTATATGTAGAGTAACCATATGTCCTTTAGCATGGGCAATCTTGGTTTACACCTATCTTCCAGAAAAATTATTAATAGCACCCTCTTTAATTCCCAAAAGTTATTATTTGGACTATGTGAAGATTCTGGAACCCTCACTGTGTCAGAAACTGGGTTCAACACATTGCTTTCATCACATAATTTAATCCTTACTATTATCATCTCACTTTTATAGACAAGGAATTGAGGCTTAGAAAGCTGAAGGAGGTTTCCCCAAGTCCCTCTATCATTAAATAGAAATAATGGCAATTGAACTCAGCCTATCTGAAGCCAAAATGTGGCTACAGTTTACCTGTGTTCCTACAGTGAAACACTGTGCCCTGGGCAAAAACATGAAAAGCTATGTCCAGGGTGAAACTAATTGAAGAAGTACATGAAGATTTATGTAAAATCACTATGTATTTACCATGTTCCAAGTAACCATGCTCTAACTTAACTTTAGTTGGGTTTCAAAGGATGACTAGTTTGACAGTAAAAGGAAGCTAGTGTGGGGAATTGTATTTCAAGAAGAGGAAACAGAGATGAGAAAGAACATGGTCTAATAAAGAACTTCTGGATGTTTAGTAAAATGAGAATAGAAGGTTCAGATTTGCAGAATAAGCAGAGAGCAACCATTAAACTGGAGGCACTAAACAGCTCATGACAGCCAAAACTAAAGCTGTAACAGTGGAGAATAAGAGGAGAGGTGTGGTTTGAGAGATGTTTAGTAGACACAATGGATAGACCCCAGTGCCTGAGTGGAGGGGTATGAGTGAAGCAAATGGAGAGGGCAAGAATGATACTCAGTCCTATCTGTGCTTTCCAAACAACCCAGAACAGCCAACTGAATCAGCATTTCTAGTGAGAAACCTTGTAATCTGATTAGCAACTGGTGCAAGTGATATTTATCATCTGGAAAGTTGTGGGAACACTGGATAGTGGATAATGGTACCATTAATCATATATTTTGGAAATAATAAATTTGATCCCATAGAAATGTTTAACACATAACTGGGTATCTGGAACTAAGGAGAGGGGCATGCTGGAAATTTAAATTTTTAATTTAGGAAATTATCCAAGAGTAAGTGAGAATGAGTAAAATCACCCATGGGACCCGATACTGTGATAAAAGGCAGAAATCAAGAACAAAACCTCAAATAATGGTGACATTTAAAGAGCAGATGTAGGAAAAGGAAACAATTAGAGAAAGAGATGTTTTGAATGTCATAAAAGAACCAAGAAGGGGTGATATTGGAAGCCAATGAAATATGTTTTTTTTATTTTTTTTAACGTTTATTTATTTTTGAGACAGAGAGAGACAGAGCATGAACAGGGGAGGGGCAGAGAGAGAGGGAGACACAGAATCTGAAACAGGCTCCAGGCTCTGAGCTGTCAGCACAGAGCCCGACGCAGGGCTTGAACTCACGGACCGTGAGATCATGACCTGGGCTGAAGTCAGACGCATAACCGACCACGCCACCCAGGTGCCCCTGAAATATGTTTTTTAATGAACAGTGAGTGGTCAGCAGTGTCAAATGCCACAAAGGAAAAGAATTTGAATTTTCCCTTGAAATTGGCAATTAGGAAACCTTTACCCAAGTATGTAGATTACAATGAGATGGAAGGTAAAGGGGAGTGAGAAGGTGCAGAAAACCTGCATTAGCTACACTTTCTAAAATATTGGTGGAGAAGGAAAGGACTGGAGAGAGAAAAGAAAATACCTTCACAGGGATTTGGGATTGAGGGAGAGCTTTTCTTTTTCAAAAGGCTGGTCAGCAATTGTTAAGGAAGCAAGAGATGAAGACACAGGCAGAAGAGAAAGAACAGAAGAAGACCTTGGCTTGACACCCACACACACAGTAGATGTTATTTTATACTAAAGGATACATAATCATGTCTTTAGCCCAAAGGAAAGGAATCATGAGGAATGGGAAGGTTAACATGTAAGAAAGAGAAGATAATAGGCAAATGGCTATGAGGAGGTAGATGGGATAAGACCAAGCTATAGATAGATTTTTAAGACTTAGAATGCATTGTTCTCTAAGAAAGGAGTGAAGAAAGAAGAAAGAAATTAAGATGATCTTTTTGATGGAGAAAGAATTCAAATGTAATATATGCCAGGTGGCCTGGTTTCCATTAAGAGAGAGGTAGGGATTGGATCATGAGCCTATGTTGGCAGTTCCAGTGAGGAACCTTGAGAAGACTATGGCAAATTGACACTTTTTTTTTTAACTTTTAGAGAGAGAGAAAGCAGGAACAGGGGAGGGGGCAGAGGCAGAAAGAGAGAGAATCTTAAGCAGACTCCGTGCTCAGCATGGAGCCCAGTGCAGGACTCAATCCCATAACCCTGGGATCATGTCCTGTGCTGAAATCAAGAGTCAGACACTCAACCTACTGAGCCACCCAGGTGCCCCCAAATTGACACTTTGAACCCCTTGGCTCAAAATCCTTGCCTTGCTGTGTCCACCCAACTTATATTATGATCCTTACCCAACCATAACCAAGTTCCACCTCCCATACTAAACCAGACTTCAAAATGTCTATAAAAATCTCAGCTTTGCCCTTATACTTCTGAGATGCTAGTGAGACTGTTGAGGTAGTGCTATCAGTAAGCTCAGCTTTCCTTTATCTACAGATTGTTCTGTCAATGTTTTGGAAAGCCAGCATTCAGGAGTTATTCCTTTCAAAAAAAATGCAAATTGGTGCAGCCGCTCTGGAAAACAGTGTGGAGGTTCCTCAAAAAATTAAAAATAGAACTACCCAATGACCCCGCAATAGCACTACTAGGAATGCTGATTCATAGGGGCACATGTACCCTAATGTTTATAACAGTACTTTCAACAATAGCCAAATTATGGAAAGAGCCTAAATGTCCATCAACTGATGAATGGATAAAGAAATTGTGGTTTATATATACAATGGAATACTACTTGACAATGAGAAAGAATGAAATCATGCCATTTGCAGCAATGTGGATGGAACTGGAAGGTATTATGCTGACTGAAATAAGTCAGTCAGAGAAGGACAGATATCATATGTTTTCACCCATATGTGGATCTTGAGAAACTTAACAAAAGACCATGGGGAAGGAAGAGGGAAAAACAGTTACAAACAAAGAGGGAGGAGGCAAACCATAAGAGACTCTTAAATACAGAGAAGAAACTGAGGGTGGATGGGGGTTGGGGGGGAGAGGGGAAAATGGGTGATGGGCACTGAGGCGAGCACTTGGGATGAGCACTGGGTGTTGTATGTAAGCGATGAGCCATAGGAATCTACCCCAAAAATCAAGAGCACACTTTACACACTGTATGTTAGCCAATTTGATGATAACTTATATTTAACAAAAAAAAGAAGGTAATTAGAACTTTTCTTGGTAAATAGGAGCCAGCCATTCACGTGATAACAGAGTTCTAAAAACGGATTTTTCAGAAATGTAAACACTGAATAGTTTAGAGATTTCCTGATCAAATATATACATTTTACAAATGAGGAAATTGAGACTCAATAAATACAAGTGATATGGTACAAAAAAAGGTGAACAAATAGAAATCCATGAAAGGGTCCCACAGGGCTTCACTTATTAAGGAATCTCTCTAATCAAGGAAGCTGTTTTTCTTCCTCTTCATCCCTGGTTCTCTGATATCCCTATAATAGTTCCATTAACAACTCCACAGGCTACTACTACTTCTATTCTACTGGGCATGTCCCCTCCCCTAAAAGGCAGGCATAGGGGAAGCAGGGAGAGCCTTTGCCAGCAAGGGCAAGTGCTTACAGATGAGAGTGAACTTTGAAATATGTCAGAATTCTAAACTCAAGCCAAAGAAGTATGTCCAAACAGGCTCTCCACCTACAGAGCATTTCCTCCCCTCCCCGAATTCCTCTTTTGCATGTTGTTCTTCTATCTCTTGTTGCCTTTTCTCAAAATAGGTCCCCTCTCATAGTACCAATTAGAGTGGTGCTTCTGTTCATATCATTAACTTGGATCAAATTTATTATTTCCAAAATATATTATTATTGGAACCATGATCAAACCATTACACAAAGAGAAAGAATATTTGATATATTCTCTTAATTGGGCAAGTTTAAAAGAAAGTAGAATTGCAAACATTATGACTAGTGGCAGAAACTTTTGGAGGTTAATATCTTTGCACTTGCAAGAAAAGAAGCGCTCAACACAAGAAAGTTTGTGGGTTCCATTTCTCCCCTAACACTGGGGTGTGTTTTCTCTGCCCACATTCTATTTCCACCTGGGGAAGTAGGAAAATGTGGGCAAGTGACTGTGAAATTCCATTTTATTTTTCTTGAAATAAAAATGTGTCTTCTTTGTTCTTTAAGGCACTGCCTCTGTGCTTGTAATTCTTAACAATCCTTCCTTTACAGAGACTCTAAGTGGCATAGAAAATGATTGCCAAGAATTCAAAACCATCACAAGTCGTAAGGGATTATATTTGAGTGAGAAGCTGCTAAAATTGTTTCAAATCACCCAATTTCACGTAGTTGAAATGTGAACAGGGGAACAGAGGTGAAACGTAAGCTTTTAAAGGAATGTTAACTGCTATCATCAGGGAAAGATATCAAAAAAAATCCTACTGTCAGTAAAAATATGGATATATTCACTAGGATATGGGGGGGGGGATCCAGATGGAGAAAACGATGGAACAGAGAACAAAAGGGCAGACAATGTGAAATCTCTGTTTAATAAACACAGCTGGGATGCAGCTGAAGTTGAGGAGACACTGGAAGCTACCTTTTTACTCACAAAGAACGTCTGCTAATGGTGGAAGTGAAATTGAATATTTGGTGAATGAATGGACATTTTCATGCCAAGAAATAGGCATGATTATTTATTCCCAACAGCTTGTAGGACTTAACATTAAAGAGAAATTGCAAGAAGCAATGACTGCCAGGAGAGGATATCTGCCGGGTTGCATGGGAAGCACATTGACTGTAAAAAGAAGAAATGTGCAAATCTTTGCAGCCATTAATGCACTCAGAAAGGCAGCTATCCTGTTGACCTTGGGCATTATAATGCACACATGCTATTCTTAATTAAAGAAGATAAGCATTTTTTAATTCCATAGGTAAGATTTATTTTAGGACCAGATGATTTTATCTATGAGACAAATCAGTTAGCCAAAAGTAATGCCTTATTGAAATATAGCTGTTAAAATATAGTCTCATAAATACAAAACTTGTAGCTTTAGTGGATTTATAGATCTTGACTTGGGCTAATTTTACTTATTAAAATGTTGATGAGAATGCATAAGAACTCCTTCTAACCCTAGCTATTCTGAGACATGAATGTGATTTTTACCTATCTTGATAGTTTAATATAGTAGGTTTTGTTAGCAGCATGAATTCAAAGAGTTCATTCATCAACAATTACGACTTATTATTTTTTTTTTTAGCAAGAGTACACATCCCCTTTGTCCAAATTACCAGGCTTTCCTCCCTTAGGCCAGCGGGGGGGAAACAATGTGATTAAACAATGCACATTTTCTCATTATTCAAGATGATAGCTGGATTTTGCATTAGCTTCAAAACTGGTTTAGTTTTCCATGAACCTCTACTAAAAATTCCTTTATTCATATAAGATAGGTCATGAACTATCTGAATAAAGAAATTGCCGTGCTAGCCCTTTAAACACTGCCTTATTATAAAGATGCCCACTCCAGATTTCTGTTCTCACAAACTGAAAGCAGAAAATAATGAAATTGTGAATTTTTTCTTAGATAATAAGCTCATATTTGTTTTATATAACAAACATTTATTGAGTATCTACTATATGTGAAACACTATTGTAAGGCCCTGGTGGAATTCAAAGATGAATAAGGCACAGTCTCTGTCTTCAAGGGACTTAGAATTAGTAATGATACAAGGATTCAACAAAGTATTGGGAAAAGGTAAGTGTAGAGACCAGAGACTAGAAAACTTTACTGTTAAATATAGCAGTTACCAGCCCTCAAATCTCAAACAGGTATTTTCCTGTGGCAGTGGTTGGTTTTGTTTTGGTGTGGGTCATTGAAAATTCCTGTTCCATCCTTGGTATTAAAAGCCATTTCCAGGGGCATCTGGTTGGCTCAGTCAGTTGAGTGTTCAACTTCGGCTCAGATCGTGATCTCACGGTTCGTAGGTTCGAGTGCCGCATTGGGATCCGTGCTGACAGCTCAGAACCTGGAGCCTCTTGGGATTCTCTCTCTCTCTCTCTCTCTCTCTCTCTCTCTGTCCCTCCTCTCTCTCTCTCTTTCTCTCTCTTTCAAAAATAAATAAACATTAAAAAAATTTTAATAGTATAGGTGGAAATAAATGCCGCAGCCTGGAAATCTAGAGATTGGGAAGTCAGCAGTCTGCTTCTGACTTTCTATTTAATCCTGAACTATCGATTTCATCTCCTTGGACCACAATTTCTCCGCCTTTGAGATGGTGTTAATAACATCTACTAATAGGGGTGCCAGGAAGACAATTCTTTGCTTATTTAATGAATTCTGCTTGCTAAGTTTAAATTGTCTAAAATGCTCTACATGCATCATGTGACGTTGTATTCTATGTGAATGGCATTTCCTGAGGTTATGTGAGTTAGCATCTTGCATGAAATGCCTTTCCCAACGTAGTGAACTAAACATTGAACCAACAGTTTGGCTTTGGGATTACAGTCTCACCCACTGAGCAACACTGCTTCTGAGAGCTAACAAGATGATGTACTTAGAAATGTTAGAAGTGCTGAAGATACCAGAAGTGTTGAAATTAAAGCCCACTTACTTCCTAGTGTTTCACGGCAGAGAAAAGCCATCCCACGTGAAGATTTCCTTCAAGACTTCCAATATTTTTTTCAAGGTTTAGTCCCCTAAAGCAGTCCTTAGAGAAACCTCCTCACAAATAAAAGCATTGACAAGTTTCCACTGAATATTACTGTATGAAACCAGTGATACTAGGATATTATAGCTCAGGGAGTGGGGGATGAACATAATGGGTTTCTTGGGTAAGAGGACGTGGAAAGGAAAGACAGACTCTGGCCGGGCCATAAACTGAACTGTATGTAGACTCATCTTTTAACATACTCCTCTATTCTTTGATGTAGTGTAATAAACATATAAAGTCATCCATTTTAATCATCTCAGAGTTAACTTCATGGGGTGCTTAGGGAAAAAAATGGATATTCATCCATCCATCCATCCACCATTTACTCAAAAAACAGTTGTATTTATTACATGCCAAGAGCATTCTAGGTTCTAGGGTTCAGAGGTGACTGAGAAATGTCCCTGCCCTCAGGTAGCTATAATCTGATGAGAGGGGGAAAGAAAGCAAAAATTAATTAACATTTTGTGGTGGGGGCCAATATTTAAAAAGGAATCATGTGCGATGAGAACACGGAGAGCCAAACAGCTGATGTAGTAGAGGCATAAAAGGCTTCCTCGAAATAGGGACCTCTGACCTGCGTCTTAAAGGATGTGTACAGTCCATTCAAATAGGCCAGTCTTTGTGCAGAATGAAGCTCCCTCCATCCCCACTCTGCCATCCAGCCACCCCAATATAGTAAATAAAGCAAAATGGCCTTATCTACCAGCTGTTTTTAAAGGATAGATGAAACCTATTTATTTTCTAAAATTATAAATGAAGAACTTAGATTAGTTATCATTTTGTTAAGATGACAATCAGCCCAAGTCAGAGTAAACACAACATTCTGAGATAATGAAGACAGAATTGGATGTGCGTGGGAGACCCCGTTTCAGATCTCCGTCCACACCAGCTTGTAGTGTAATCTTGTGTAATACTATATCTATGATATATGATATACAATATAATGAGAAGAAAAAGTGTTTTTTTTTTTAATTGGCAGTTTGAGCTGGAAGGTATATAAGAATGACCCTTCGGAAAGAATCAATCCTTCCTTTATTTTTTTTAATTTTTTTTAACGTTTATTTATTTTTGAGACAGAGAGAGACAGAGCATGAACGGGGGAGGGGCAGAGAGAGAGGGAGAAACAGAATCTGAAACAGGCTCCAGGCTCTGAGCGGTCAGCACAGAGCCCGATGCGGGGCTCGAACTCACTCGAACTCACCGACAGCGAGATCATGACCTGAGCCGAAGTCGGATGCTTAACCGACTGAGCCACCCAGGCGCCCCTCAATCCTTCCTTTATTTATTTATTTATTTTTTAAATTTTTTTTTCAACTTTTTTTATTTATTTTTGGGACAGAGAGAGACAGAGCATGAACGGGGGAGGGGCAGAGAGAGAGGGAGACACAGAATGGGAAACAGGCTCCAGGCTCTGAGCCATCAGCCCAGAGCCTGACGCGGGGCTCGAACTCACAGACCGCGAGATCGTGACCTGGCTGAAGTCGGACGCTTAACCGACTGCGCCACCCAGGCGCCCCTCAATCCTTCCTTTAAAAGGAAAGGGAGGGAACCGTGGACCATATATGTTGTTGCTGTTTTGATTTTTGAAAGGAGGTTCCTTGGGTGGAGTCTGCCTGAAGGGAAAGCCATGAACATGGAGGTAAATCATTCTTCAGTTGGAGGGTCGTCCCCTGGAGACTCAGGAGATGGGAGGTGCCGGATGCCGCAGAGGACTCCGCAGGGAGAGGGGGCCACGTGGAGGGAGGATTGTAGAGGCAGCAGAGCATGGAAGGCCGGTGCAGGGCCAGAAATGAGATGTGTTCTATTCAGCTTTAAATTGTTTACTGCGGTGTATACTCTGCTGTGTTGTGGTGCTTTTGGGGGATGGGGAGTGGTGGTGGTTATAGCGGTGTGGGGTGTGAGCCAGAGCTGTGGCCACACGAGAGCAGGAGAGCATGACTGCCCCCCAACCACGCGCTGGGGTGGAGGGCTTCAGTAAGCAAGAAGGAGTTACAGAAGGGTTTGTGGGAAGGGGCGCTTGGGTGGCTCAGTTGGTTAAGCATCCGACTTTGGCTCAGGTCATGATCTCATGGTCCGTGAGTTCGAGCCCCACGTCGGGCTCTGTGCTGGCAGCTCAGAGCCTGGAGCCTGTTTCAGATTCTGTGTCTCCCTCTCTCTCTGACCCTCCCCCATTCATGCTCTGTCTCTCCGTGTCTCAAAAATAAATAAACGTTTAAAAAAAAAAGGGGGGGGGTTTGTGGGAAAGCAGCACATCTGCTAGTATTGGGTAGTATAGCACTGTGAAAATTAATTTGGTAGTATCTATTAAAGTAAAACCACATATACCCTAGGATATGTGCAAAGTCACTTTTGGAAAACTATCGGCCAGAAATAAAATTACCACTATGAAAGGATTTTGTACAGAGATGATAATAGCATCGTTGGGTGGTGGCCATTGAAGTAAGAAAAACCTGAGTATCTGTCACAAGGAGAGCAATTATGTGATACTGTGCTGTTGAATATTATGTGGCTGATACGGGGATCAGGCACAGCGGATCCACAGCTTTCAAAGCAACCCTCTTAATAGAGGAAAGGAAGGAAGAGAAGAAGAGAAGGAGTAGCAGGAAGGAATGCTGGAGAAGCCGGAGAAAGGCAGAACTCCAGCTCTCAAATTAGCCTGCTTGTATTTGAACCCTAGTGCCCCTACTTACAATGTGATTTGTACAAATTATTTAGACTATCTGCGACTCAGTTTACTCATCTGTATATTGATCATGACAGTATCTACCTCATACATTTGATTTAAGTAGCAAATGATATGAGTTCGCGAAGAGCACTTAGAACAGTGCCTTGCGCTTGATGAACATTATCATCGTTATTATTATTTGCTCATAGGAACACAGATAAAAGTGCAAAAATATATTCACCAAACTGTAAGCCTTGTGTTCACAGGAGAGTGTGTCTAGAAGAGGGAGGGGGAAATGATTCACTTTATGTATACACCATGCTCTGCAGTTTTTGTTGTAGGGAGCATGTGTTAATGTAGCGATTTAAAAATCAGTAAAATACTTTAAAAGGCTAAAAACAAAAAGAAAAAAGTTTGAAGTCAACCAGTACTACAATACATTAATAAGTACTACTGAAACAGAGTGGCTCTAGTGATTAAATATATCCCAATGGATAGAATAGAAAGGTCTGGAATGGATCCCAGCAGATACAAATTTTTATTATAGACTAAGATCAGTATTTCTAATTATTCTATAAAGGTGGGATTATTTTTAAATGGTACAGAAACAGTTGATTAGCTCTTCGGAAAAAATAATGTTGAATTTCTCCTGATACCATACCCTGAAATAAATACCAGAGATAGCAAAGAGTTAATTATGTAAACAAGCGAACAAACAAACAAAAACAATGAAAGACAATGTAGAGGAATATTTTTCTGATCTTGAGGTAAAGAGAGCCTTTGTAAGCATAACAACAAACTAATCATAAGGTATAAAGAAGAAATGGCTATATAAACATTTAAAACTTGTATACATCTCTCCTTTGTCCAATTAAAAGAAAACTATAGAGCAAAAAGCAAATGAAAATCTGGAATCATATTTTTAAATGACATTGAAGATGAACACTGCAGTAGAAAAAGAGTGAGCAAAAGAAGTGACAATTTACAAAAGAAATAGACATGAAAATATGAAAACTGTTCAGTTTTCATAGTAACCAAGGAAATCTGAACAAGAACGTAACACTTTTATTTATAAAATTGATAACAAGTTTTACAGATTAACTCCTGAAAGACTGCTTTAAGTTAATTCATTCCTAGATGCAAGTGACACCATCCGAGTGGCAGTCACCGCCATCTGTTGGTGGCAAGCAGGGGTGACCCACTTTTGCTCTGAGGCATGGCTTTGTTCCTCTCCACCTTATAAATCAGAAGTTTGGAAGTACAGGAATGCTTGTACTTGTGGGGTTTGGTGTGTGGGGAAATGGCTTTCTCATTTTATGCTGTGAGAGGGATGGAGTGGGATAATCTAGGGAGGGGACTTAGCAATAGGTATGAAAATAGTTTAAAAATATATGTGCATGTACATTTATGTATATGCACAGACTTTGATTTAATGTTAGTTTGTATGAAATTATAATGAATTATCTCAAATGGGGAAAATATTAATCTGAAAGCATGTCCATTGAAGCATTGTATAGGGTAGCAAAAAATGAAAAGAATCTCATCAATGGCAGATCTGATAAATAAATTAACATGATGCATTCACTAAAATGTGACGTATAAAGACATGAAACGTATTTACTATACCAAGCTAAGCTATGGTGAGGGAGAAAAACTTGCAAGACCCTGTGTACATTATCAGTCCATTTTCTAATTAAAGTTTGGCATTATACATGCTATAGGCTGAAAGTGGTCATCTCTGGGAAGCAGAATTAGAAATATTTCCATTGTCTGTTTTCCTGTGTGTGTGTGTGTGCTTTACGTGTTTCATATTTCCTACAATAAATACATACCTACTTTTGTAATCAGAAAGGAAAAGTCTTGAGAAATGGCCAGAGCTGGGGTCAGGAAAAGAAAGCAGTCTACGGATTTGTTCTTTGAGCCAGTGTGATAGGTGAAAGTGACAAAATCAAGTTGCTGGACGCTAGAGGCTCCAGTGGGCTGCTCGTCACTGCTGACAGCTGCCCCTCCCAACCCCCAAGTCCCTGGCCGGCTCTGGGCTCTGTTTCTCCCATCTCTCTTCTGCTCCGGCCCAGGCCCCTGCTTCTCCCCAGTGCCGCTTTACAGAAGTCTCCAGCATCCGTGCTCCTTGTCCATCTGCCTCCGCGGCACAACCAGCCCTCCCTACTCTCCCGCTTGCCTTGTATTCCCATTTCAAAGCCCGTTTCCTCTAACGGGGTGTTCCCTCTTCTGTGCTAATGCACTAGAACAGTCTGTGATCCTGTGCAAATTAATTCACCTCTCTGTGAATCAGCTTTCATACAAAATGGGGATAATGAGAGTACCTATGTCATGGAGTTGTCTTGGTGACTAAATGAGTTAACTCATGTAAAATGCTTCGAATAATGCCTGGGAAATGGGGAAGCCACAAGAAATGCAGGTTATTCTGATTATTTAGTAGTCGCTCTTGTTTTACTATTTCCCCAGAGTTTGTCCCATAGCACCTTGGTTCTACAAAGTATTGACAGGTGTAAGACTACAAAAATAAATCCCAATAAGTGAGGGAAGCACCTGCTAGACAACATTTATAGGGTTCTTTCCTGCAAAATTAACAGGATCTGTACTAACTCTGAATGAGGGAGAGAATGTGGAGGGTTTTCCAAACTTCTATTTTAACCTATTCCCTGGGTCCCCTTTTCTTAAAGCATCTTAATAAATGGCTCTTGTCTTTCTCCTTCTATTGACTTCTGTTCCGTAAATTGAGGACAAAGTCCGGGTTGCCTTTATTTTCGAAATTTTATATCAATCCATTAGATCTTTTTTTAAATTTTTTTTTCAACGTTTATTTATTTTTGGGACAGAGAGAGACAGAGCATGAACGAGGGAGGGGCAGAGAGAGAGGGAGACACAGAATCGGAAACAGGCTCCAGGCTCCGAGCCATCAGCCCAGAGCCTGACGCGGGGCTCGAACTCACGGACCGCGAGATCGTGACCTGGCTGAAGTTGGACGCTTAACCGACTGCGCCACCCAGGCGCCCCAATCCATTAGATCTTTTTAAAGCACTTTCTTATAAGAACTATCTAATTGTGAGGTGATGGCTCCTTTAAACGGTTTGCATTTCTGAGACATGAAACCGTGCTTGCCTGGGTCACATGAGTTTGAAATGGAAAAATCAGCAGATGATTGCAAAGAAAACAATTCCAGAGTCTGAAATAATGAATTAATTAATTGTTTTGGAGAGCTGACTAAAGCAGCGGTTCTGGGAAGGGAGGCTGTGTTCTAATACAAAATGTGTGTACTACATATATAATTTACACTATATTCCTGCTTACTGTATGTTTTTGGAAGCTTAACTCAAGAAAGGCTTGTAAGAAAGCAGAAATACACCAGCACATTTGTGTCATAAAGAGTCCCCCCAAAGTCCATGTAAGTGCAGACACAAGAGCTGATGTAGTCAGTCAGTGATCTTGGCTGTCTGCTCTGTTTAGATTCTTGGCATATTGTGATCGATGAAATGGACTCTTCCACCGATTTGCAGTGTTTCAAGTAAGATACATGCAGGTGGTCTGGGCTTGTAAGCTGGCAGGCTCACCCAGGCCTCAGTTCACAGTTCACACTCTTGTTCCACCCATAGGTAGGCTTTTTGGTCCACTGACCCTTGGTCACCCAAACAATTGTGTTTACACCCAGGATAGCAGTTTTATCTAAATTACAGGATGCTTGGGACTGCCCGCCCTTTGCAGATGATGGATGTAGATTAGCTGATCTAAACAATTAGTTAAGGAACTATCTGATCCCTAGTGACAGTTAGGATGTTTAAGGCATCTTGCTGACAGTTGTGGTGACAGCGGACGGACAGTAAAACTACCCCTCACTGAAATCAAGAAACTGGGTCTTTCTAATTTACAGGCAGGTTTGGGGGTTTGGGGGTTGGGGTTTTTTGTTGTTGCTTTTGTTTCCCTTTATATAGGCTTTTAAAGAACTTAAAAATGACTGAAGGGATTGCCACATAGTGAAAATGTAGAAATGGAAACCTGTAATTCTAGCTGAGTCATTTCTCAGATGCAGCACTTCAGAGGATTAAACTGACAGGAGAAAACTGACACCTTACACTGTCCCTGAAAGAAGCCAATTTGAAGACGTACGTCAAGGTATTTTCAGAGACGGCACATGTGAGGTACTCCTGTCTTTTACTTCCACTAAGTATGAAAGCGTTCTGCAGCTTACAGAGTGATATGCTTTTAACCTTTGCTAAAGGCTAGAACAGCAGAATTTACAGAAAATACTTCACTTAAGGAATCTGGAAATGCTAAGATGCCAACAGAGTACTGCTGTTTTGCTACCACTCTCAAAAAGGAAATATTTTAATTATAAATGCTCTGAAGAAATTAATTTTTAAAATTTATAGACACTTTTGTATGTTTACATGAGGATCTTTTCCCAACTCTTCCCTCAGTTGAATAAGCCGGTGAATGTGCCCCAACCTGGCTCCTTCCCTACAGAAAAGAACACATTTCTTCAGAAAGGATTTTAAGGAATGTGTCCAAATCCTAAATCCCTTTGTCCCCATGAGAAAAAACGGGGAGGGAATCGGGACATGGATTTCTATTTCAACTCTTCTTTCTTAGATCTTTGAATAACAGGATATTAAAAATAAACCTAGAAGACATTGCAATGAATTTTTGGAGCAGCTGGAAAAGAAGCCATAAAACGAGTGATTACAATCAGCAAAGTGTGATAACAGCTGAACGCATTAGACCCATCCTTAAAGAGCTGGACCCCACCTCCTTCCCCTCTCCGGCCTTTTGGACAGAGAAGGGGATGTCACACAATACAATCCAAACACGTTCTCTGTCTGTATTGGGTTAAGAAAATAGAGTGCTGGTCATTGTCCCCAAATGACAGACATCCACAGATGGAGAGCAGGAGGATTCGACTTCCCCTGGGCTGCTCATTCCACCAGGCAAATTCTGTTAGGAAAACACCCACCTGCACCAGGCTCTGGCCTGAGTTCTGTAAAAACCAAATTCATCATCATCATGGTCATTGCCCTCTAGAAGCTTAGATAATTTCTCTCTGTGTGTCTTCCTTTGACTACGATAGTAAAAGGAAAGCCGTAAGAGTATGTAACATTTCTTGCCTTCATGAGAGTTCTCAATTTAAAGAGTCCTGTTCTCTTTCACTTGGAATGCTTAAAACTTGCCCTTTTGAAGAAATGCCTTTTTTGATGTGTGAATATAATATTTCAATTTCCAAGTTGTTATCTGACTGTAGTTAAAGTTATTTAAGTAGCAGTGGGGGGAGAAAAGTTAAAGATGAAACGTGGTTCAATGAAAACAGTCGTAGGATTTTGAAATTATCTGCTTGAACTATATTAACTAGTTTTAACAGCCTAGGTGTAAAAATGTAGTTATGCATCGTGGTAGTTCTCTTTCACTGTCTCATTGGCAAAGTTTAAAAAGAGGAAAAGTTTTCCCTCACTAAGAAATTACAACTTTGATGTGTATAAACAGAAAGTCAAAGAAAAAGAGACTATGCTCAAATACCTCTGAAAAAGTTTATGCCCAAATATAGAAAGAAAATTTCAAAGCAGACACCATATGTTTAACTGTATATTCAAGTATAACCCTTTATATCTTCAGATTTTCAACCATTATTTTGAGATCATAGACAAATGTCGTCTGTATTTAGCAACATTTACGTGGGAATTCATTTTCAATGCACAAAATTAAATACACAATCCTCTCAAAAAGAAGGGCATTTTCTTAGGCTCAGGGGCATCAGAGTTTTTCACAGCAGAGCTCTTGATCTCCTTTTCAAATCCATTTCTGTAGAAAATAAGATAAACATCAACATTTAAATATTAAATTAAATTTAATATTTCAGATCTGTTGAGTAGCCTGACATTAACTTATATATTTACAAATAGTTCCAGAAGTAGCTTTTATATTTCTAGAAATAGAAATGTAGCATCTTAAAGTTGATCCAAGTTGATCTGGTGTCAGTTCACTCTTCTTAGGGACTTTAACATCCAGACTAAAAAAAACCCATGTCTATATTCAATTAATTTTATATCATATAGGCTGATATTGAATTAATTCTGCAAAGAATGATTTCTTTTTAAAAATAAATTTTTTTAACATCAAGATCGGATATATTTTTTATATTAAGTGAAAACTTTAAAATCTAAAGACAGTTGTTTCATAAGAATTTATATATATAAATGTAAATTTTATTGACATGAAATTGAGAATTTATTCAATTTTATTAATAATTATTAAAGTGTTATTTAAAAAATAGAAAATAGTCCTGCACAATAATTAATAAGCAAATTTTTAAGACAATTATGATGCAGATATCAGCAGCTTTTCTAAGAGGCTTTAATAATTTGGGAAAATGCCTGTGTATGATATTAAGTAAAATGAGCAAGATGAAAAATGGTAGATATGGCATGACTCAAGTTGTGCATATAGAAGACTATTTTCCTCTTGGCAGTGGAAGATGCTGATGGTTGAGCAGACCACTGTCTTTAAGACGGCTTCACTTTAAAATGAATCATATGTATTTTTGTAGCTGTGAACCTTATCCTCTATGCTTCTTTCCCTTTGAAAATGAAGTGCTTTCTTTTTTCCCTGTGCACAGAGCAATATATCTGCCTAGTTAAACAATAAAAATGATTGAGATTATTAGGGGAACAGAGTTTAATTTGTGGTTTATTCCAAGACTTTGCATATTTCATTAATGATTCTCATAAGGGTGGAGTCCAAGGTGCTAAACTAAAACAAGATGCTGGCTCGAAGTCTTCATTATTTAAAATGTAGTCACCTTTCTTCTTTTATCATGAAAAAATATA
Organism: Herpailurus yagouaroundi; assembly: GCF_014898765.1. Taxonomy (NCBI): domain Eukaryota; kingdom Metazoa; phylum Chordata; class Mammalia; order Carnivora; family Felidae; genus Herpailurus; species Herpailurus yagouaroundi. The sequence goes on along the minus strand of NW_024412394.1, from coordinate 44,596,263 downwards.
TATACATACTATCCCCGACTTCAATAATAACTTCCAATCACTTTGAATCATTGGATTTAAAAACTGTATTTTATGGCACAATTTACTGAAAAGTTAAGAGTGGATTCCTGGGAGTTTAGATGCGAGGGTTGTTTTACTTTTGATCTACTAAAGTATTTTCAGGAAAATATTTAATTCAAAGTTTGAAATTATACTGATACTATTCCTTTTATCCCAAACCTTCATTTCCATCCCCTGTATAAACATAGTTGGGATAGCTAATAACAAATGTCCAACTGATTTCTAATTACTTTGTTATTTTCATCAGTTCTGGACGGTCAATGAGTTTTTACGGTATATATTTCACATATACAGTGAGAGGAGCTACCAGAGAGAGAGACCTTGATTCAGGTTTGTTCTCTGCTGCCTACAATGGCGCAAGGACGGCGAGGGCGGGCGAATCTGGGCCTTAGAGCGCCACCCCATGGTAAAGTGAACGAAGGGCACCGCCCGGGCGTGCTCTTTTCACTCAATGTTCTCTTCTTAGTCACAGTACTTAACACGAACGTTTGTTCACCCGATGTATTCAAAACGTTAGCAATTCTAAATAACTTACTTTATCTGCACTGGTGGCTGAGCAACTGCCGAATTTAGGATTTTGATTACTTTTAGGATCGCTGAATATTTTGTCGTCTGACTTAAAGAACAGCTTTTTTTTGCCTTCCGGATCTGAGTAAATAAATACTGCCACAACAAAGAAAGCCTTGTGAGCGTGTGTTACCAAATTCACTCTTACAAAAACTCTAGTTTAATTATCAGTTTCAGTACCTTAATCAGTATTCATAATGTTTCTGTACTGTTACCTCGCAAAGGAATCCTAAGGTTTGCTAAAATTGCCCAAACCGATACACAAGAATACGTGCAATTAAACCTTCTGGGACTATTAAAACAGAATTTGAATATGTGAGTCGTTAGATTTATGGATAAGAAAATTAGGAACAAAAGCAAGCTATTTGCGAAATTACAAGTTTTTGCATGAATTAAAACCATTTTTTAATAGCTGCACATCCCCTCCATTTCACCTTAGTGATTTCTTTTATACAAAGTTAAAGGAAAGTTACCTTTCCTATGTTCATTACAAAACTACTTCTTTTAGACCAAAAGGAAAGAATATAATTGAAATTCTACTTTACACTTTTGTATCCACATTAGCAGAAAAAAAAATATTTTAATAACACTAGCTTGAAGGCTATTTGTGTTAACTGTTAAATTTTTTACTGTTGTTGCATTTTTCAAGATTAATACGTCCTCAAGACTCCCACACACAATGGAAAAAATCCATTTACAAATGTAACAAGCCCTGGCAGTGACATTTCTTCAGGCGATTCCCAAGGAACAGAATTGGGACAAGGGGCCAGATTCAGGAGTCTAATCCAGCATTTCTGGATCCACACAACCCCTTTTTTCCCAAAAATCTTCCAGTCGACTTCACAGATGGCTTTTGCAGTCATAATTGGAGTGAAAACCAACAAAAGTTGTGGGAGGGGGATATAACCTCTGTAAAGAAAAGAAAATGTTAAATAATGGGAAATGTCCCAGGAAAAGCACTTGGAAAACTGGATAGGAAGACAAGTTTCATGGCATTTTTCTGCCTGTGCCCCAACCCTCGCTCTTCCAATGACTTCTTTTGTGTCAACAGAACTGCCACTTTACTTACCTCTCAGGATTTCTCTTTTTCAGAAATGGTGATGATATGAAGTATTTTTAATGTGCAGAGTCATTGTTTGCCTTGCTCTGTCCTAATCCCTGAAGAGAACTTCCCTTGTGATTTAAAGCTGGAGTATGAAAAATTTTCAACTTAAAGACATTACATGTCAATGGGACTGCTGTCTAATATTTGTGCAAATATTTGTGTCTAATATAACTGTGCAAATCAAGGGTACTGCTTGATATATTTTAAATAAAAGATGAAATAAATGGGAGAAAAGTATTTTTTACACTTCATAGTCCAGGTTAATCCTGCTATCTTTTTTTTTTTTTTTTTTTTTTTTAGTCGTGGAAGATAACTTACATGGAGAAGAATATATAAAGCATTTATTATGTAAAGAGTAATAAATTACACACATATGTAACTATCTGTTGATTAAGAAATAGAACATTGCTCTACTTTAGAAGCCCTCTACTGACTATTCTTGTTATATTAACTCCCTTCCCACAGGGGGAACTTTTATTCTGACTTTTGTGATACTCTCTTGTTTTTAGAAATATAATTTTACTATCTATGTAAATATAAAGGGAATGATTTTGTATGTTTATATCAATCTCCCTTAAGGTAGAAATTTTAGAGAGTTCATATACTCACACCTCTTTCTCTTGGCCTAAAGATTCACATTCCCCAGGACTCATGTCCCCTTCCCAAGCCGACTTCAGTCTCCTGAATTCCAGTTTACTCTATCAGATGCTTAGGCTGTAAATAACAGGGTACAGTAGATAGCTAATAACCAGTGCATTCTATGAATGCTCCAAAGTTACCAGTCCTGGGTATAGGCTAACGAAGAGTAGGTGAACAGTTGTGTTGTGTGATTTCATGACATCAGACCTCTCATTGTGTTATCTCAAAATATGTCTCAAAATCCAGTTAATGCCTAAATGCTACAATGCAGGGCATTATTGCTTTGACCTTAAGCTGTGTTTTAAAAGTAGATAACCCTGGAATAGGTACCCTAGTCTGCTTTATCAACTGTGTATTCTTTCTAGTAAAAGAAGGTCTTAGACTGTTTTCTGGGATGATGTTTTTAGAGAGGAAAAAATGAAGACATCAGAACAAAAAGGATCACTAATGGGATCTCTTAAAAACGTGCCATTTGATGACTGAACAGGCAGGACAGGTAGAAAAAAAGCAACAAGAACAGTGCATTGAGTAGAAACTGTGTGTCAGCAAGGGCCCATTGTGTTTAAGCTTTGGATGTTGGCAGTCTTGGATTGTGATACAGGCTGGCTTCCTGAGTCAGGTGGAACTATACCAAATTTCCCTCCCAAGTTTCTTCTGGAGCTTTGCTGTGAAAGAAAATCTGTAATCCATGGAGAAGGGCAGCGTGTAAAATAGTGTTGAAAGAAGAGTTTACTAATACTTTGGACAGTCCAACCCAGCAAACGTCACCCACACTGATTAGCACCTCAAGAGTTCTTACAAAAAACAGTATGGTATCTTTATTAATGAGATGTGCTTAGAAAATTTAGAAAAGGATTCTTCCAGCAATACGGTGTCCCCAACACGACCCAAAGCTCTGGATTAATTTAGATTTGGAAACAAAGGTTATGTCTAGCTCTAGCCCTTTTACAAAGAGTACTCTTGAATTAACAAAGGCACAAGGTTGGAGCTTGATTTTCTTGTAAGTTTCCATCAAATCTTGCTTTAAACCCTTCTATTAAACTCTACCCCCTACAGATAAGGGTTGGCACAAAGCACAGGCAGAAATGATATGTAGGAATCAAGTACCATGATTTCCATGGGTGAGCTGATGGGACAACAAATTCCTCTAATGTCTCTATATTCTAGAATACTAGATTTGTTAAACAGATAAATCCCAAAGATTCTGTTTTAATCTAGAAAATCCGAGGCTTCTATGACCAGACTCTAATTGCATCCTTGTTCAGCAGTTCCTAACTTTGTGCATCGGAATCACCTGGGGAGCTTTAAAAGGACAGATGCTCATGCTCCACCCCCTGAGATAAAAGATGTCCCAGGTGATTCTAATGGGCTGTCAGGACTGGAAACCACTAGGTTATTCACTCTAGAATTGACCACATTTTATAGTCCAAATAGAGGATAATAGAAATAAGTGGTACAGGGGTTTGTTCCCAGGCACCATGTGTAGTGGATTGAATAGTGACCACCCAAAAAGATACAACTATGTCTTCATCTCCAGAACCTGTGGTTGTGACCTTATTTTGAAAAGGGTCTATGCAGATGTAATTAGACTACAGAACTCAAGATAACATCATCTGTGTGGGCTCTGAATTCAATGACAAGTGCCCTTATAAGTGAAAGGCAGAGGTACATTTGAGATGGGGACAGAGGAGAAAGCCATTTAAACAAAAAGGTAGAGATTATAGTTATGTAGTCACAAGCCAAGGAACACTTGGGGCCACCAGAAGCTGGGAGAAGCAAAGCCCTTAGAGTCTTGTGAAGGAGTACTGATGATACTTCAATTTCAGACTACCAGCCTCCAGAACTGTAGGAGAGTAAATGCTGTTTTAAGTCATTCACATTGAGATATCATGGTATGGCAGACTTGAGGAAGTTAATACACCATCCAACTGCTTTATTCACATGATCCTCATGGAAATTCCTACAAGGGAGGTATTATTATCCCATTTTAGAGATGAGGAAACCATGGCTGAGCAGCTTGCCCAGATACAGAGCTAGCAGTGGTACAATTAGCATTTAAACCTGGCCAGAGCATGGGGCACCTGGGTGGCTCAGTCAGTTAAGTGTCCGACTCTGGCTCAGGTGATGATCTCATGGTTCATGAGTTTGAGCACTGTGTCAGGCTCTGTGCTGATGGCTCAGAGCCTAGAGCCTGCTTCGGATTCTGTGTCTCCCTCTCTCTCTCTCTGCGCCAACCCCACTTGTACTCTGTCTTTCGCAAAAATAAATAAATATTAAAAAAAAAATTAAACTTGACCAGAGCTATGCTGGGTGGAATCAAACTCCAAATATGGGACTTCCAGAAACTTGATGGCAACTTTGACTTGGATCCAGTAAGTCCAAAGACATCCTGGTTCCAGCCCCACATCTTACCCCCAAGGTCAATATGCTCCATCATTAAAAGTTTTTAGACACAGTTGTGTAAATGATACTTCTCTATTCATACGCATTAAAAAATATTCAGTTGAGAGCAGGTACTGGGGAAGAAGAATGTTGAAATTAACTTACGCTGTTGCTTGCTAGGAAGGTTTTCCAGGCCTTGGGCTGCTGGCACATCTATGAATGTTTTGTGGTCTTCAAAATCACTAAATATAGGTTAGGTGTGTTAAAACTTGAGTTACATTTCCAATTCACTTACTAAGATCTAGAATCTAGTGGAGACCTCTCAACTCTTCTGTGTCTCAGTGTATTCATCTGTACAGCGACATGGGAACAGCCGACCTTTCAAGGTTTTATGTGTGAAAAAGCTTTGAAAATGATAAAGCTCTTTACAGATTTATGTTGTGCCTGTGTTTGCCACAAGTTATTACTGAAAGCCATAGAGGTTCCATGATTTAAGTAACTATGGAAGTTGGAGAAATCGAATGTCTTTTTTTTAAATTAAGAACTGCGCGTTAAAATGGTAAAAAATACTTGGCAATCTGCAAAGTCAGTGAGTCTTTATAAGACTTCAATCCCTAGACAGTCTCATACAATTAATTTCCTTTATAAGATTAACAATAAAACCAAACGTGTTTGAAAAGGAATTGTCACGATTCTGGAGGTGTGTGTAAGAAATTTATTTTTTATTAGTGATTTTTCTTCTGATACCCCCAAGTCATTCTTCACTCTCATATATTTTCAGTTGAAAACGAATAGATATGTTGAATTTTAGATAAATTAAATGGAATGGAATGGTTTTTCCTTATATACCAAGAGCAGTGTGATTTTTCTACACACAAACACACACACACAAACACACACAAGGGTTTTTTAAATAATCTTCAAATTAGAAGACAATGATGAAAGAACAGATTTTCTTTGATGAATGGTACCTATTGTAATTGTAACTAGCACCATAAATAGATGGCCCATAATTTTATAGGAAACTAAATATTTGATTACAGTGTGGGCAAAATTTTCCCAGAATTTGGTTGACAAGAGATGGTAGTACCAAATTTTATTTATAAAGTTACTCATTTCAAATGAGATTTGTTTAATGTACTGTCTCTTTAAATTAAGATAGTTTTAAGTAGAGATAATGTTCCTGTATATCTAAATAACAGAGATCTAACTTCCCACTACAGTCATGTAATATCCTCCTAAATGGCATGAGAGAAGAAGGGATGGGAATAAAATCAATGAACATATGTAATAGTTCACATTTGTTTATGACACTTTGGCAGCATTTCTTTTTCAGATACAGCCCACATGATATGATTTGACTACATTTTATCATAATAATATCATAAGAAAAAAATTATTTTTCTTGTCATGGGAGAACAAATGCAACTTTTTTGGCTTCATTTAATGTCACAAAATAGAAAACTCTAGTCACTTTCTCAAGAAACATAGTCTTTTTTCCTCTATGCATTCACTTTACCTTTACTCGTGCAACAGCAGACCCCGATTCTTTCTCTAGAGTCATCCTTCTTTGGAAAATATCCAAATATTTGGCATCCTGAAATCCTTGGAGTACAGTACCTTTAACCATCATTACATATAGGGACTTTTTTCAGAAAGTTATCACAATGCAGTAGAGAATAAATAAGAAAGAGTAAGTTCAAAAATAAACACTGATCACATTATGAAATAAATATGCTCTGATTTTTGTATCTAGTTTTAGCCAATAAAAACATGGCAGAACAGGATAATGAATGTGGATCGGAACCTATTCTTTTCTTAGATAACACTAGGATTGCTCAACAGAAATCTCTCAGGTCCCTAAAATGATCCAGGTTTTATTACTCCCTGATTTCCATCCAGAGAGTTACAAAACTATTCCTTGTTGTTTTATGAAATGCACTACTTGGAAGTCTGCAAAGGCTATGTTATTTAGCAATCAGTGTTTTAGTTAGCTGTGAAATTGCCTGTTTGCCTTTTCAGGGTCTGGGCTTGACGGTGGATGAATTGCAGTGTGAAAAAATTTCATGGTCACATTTAAGCCTCCTTTATGTTGCACTGCATTAATTTATAAAACCACATTTTACTTAAAATCGAGGGGGAGAAATCTACTTTTTATGACAAAATAAATTTGCTTTTTGGATAACACTCTCTTTCCTGTGATCTGCGTAGGATGTGCTCTCCAGCGCCTTCTCTTTTAGCTGGTTTAAAATTTCAAAGCCCTGCAGCCAGTTCTGAGGAATCCCTGGGTTCCCCACAGCAGAGCCCGCACACCTCCACCACCTCTAAGGCCTTCTCTGCTGCTGAACACAAGTCCACGTGCCCCCAGGCATCTTTCAACAATAGTATCAGATTTGCTTGTAGTTCTGAAGTCAATGTTTTCATGGTCTGTCACCTTGATTTTATTAAAGGTGTTGGAACTAAAGCATTAACCAAGGTTGAGAAAACTCATATAAAGGTTCTGAAATGTTTGGAATTTATAATCACCCATCTTTTTCAGCCTTCTATCAATTGTTTTCACATGGGCCGTATCTACAATTAATCAGAAGTTAAATAAGACACCACAGATGTTTTCAAGCATGGAGCATTTCATTTCTGTGCCTATAATGCTTAGATTTTAGGCAAGGCAGCCAGATTTGGGGTTTCCTTGGTCATTTGAGGTGGAGCTTTGCCTCACTTGCTCTGGTTAGGATCAAGAGTTTTCAGGTTATATGATTTGAATATAAAAAGTCTCCCCCAGCCCCACTGATTCCAACCCCAGTGATTTCACAATCTCTTTAAAAGATTCCCTTTCCAGAAAGCAGCCGACTAGAAACTTATTTTATTAAATTTGTATTGATTTTCCAGGCTTTTGCAATACAGGAGTCTTACTTTAGTCTTATTTTAGTGCTTTGTTATCTTAAATGATATTCACACAAATTTTTTTTTTCAACGTTTATTTATTTTTGGGACAGAGAGAGACAGAGCATGAACGGGGGAGGGGCAGAGAGAGAGGGAGACACAGAATCGGAAACAGGCTCCAGGCTCTGAGCCATCAGCCCAGAGCCCGACGCGGGGCTCGAACTCACGGACCACGAGATCGTGACCTGGCTGAAGTCGGACGCTTAACCGACTGCGCCACCCAGGCGCCCCCACAATTTTTTAAAAAAACTGCTCTAAAATAAAAAATTTGAGAGATGTACATGAAATTTATCCATAGGTGATATATACACCAGTGTGCAAACTCAGAACATAAACTTAGCTCTTGTTGTACACTGCCCCTACTCCCCTCTCCCCCATTTCTTCTCAAAGGAAACATCCCTTGGAAACTGAGCTACTTGGAAGAAACATAACTTTTTAACAACACAGATTCTGAGTCGCTGAGCTAAGTGCAAAATTTAATTAAGTGGCGGGAGCCATCTAGTCCCCACGTGAAGCGCTCCCGGGCTGCTGATAGGTGGTGAAGCAAAACAAGTGTATTGTGGAGCCCTGGTGCAACGCAGCTGAATTGTGTGTGGTCTTCGGTGGACGTTTTCTGTCATCCTGTTTGGGAACCAATTCAGGATCTGTTTCTGTTGGCACTTTCCTCCTGTTGTGAATATATTAGTACATTTCTCAAAGTCTCTGCAGACCTGAAAAGCTGGTAATTTAAGCCCCGTGGCTATGACAGACAGTTCCCCTCCATCAGTTCAAGCTTGGGTGATGGGATTTCTCAGAAAGGAAGAGACAATGCCTCAAAGCAGAAGAAATAGCACTGGCCCAGAGTTAGCCATGGGTTCTTATCTGCCTTTTAGTTTTTACCATAAATGTTCAAGAATGCTTTATCTTTGGTTTGGAAAGTTATGAGAAAACCATGCCTGTGCTCCAGTCCTTCAGCTGATTTCTGAGCCACGCTTGAAAAATGAGATGAGAAACGTGGAGTTTTCCATAGGCCATAAAACTTCACATCATTGTAAAAGTCATATTTATGCCTACTTTCATGAACTGGGTTTTGCTCTCTCTCTTCTACATTCTTTGGTAGAGCCATTTGAAGATTTCATTTCCATCCTATCGTACTGAGCTCACTAATAATGCAGTTATGTGAAAGATTCCCTTTTATGAAATGAGCTCATATTTGTACTTAAGATAGCTGTTGTCCTCAGCAGTAAGGAAAAGGAAAAGAAAAATTATACAGATATTCAGCTGTTTACAAACATATTTCTAACACGTTTAATATAAAATCAAATTTTATTTTAAATTCCTTAAAGTTTCCTTTTACATTCTATAGTTAATGATCTCATTAGCCCCCAAAATCCTGGAATCAAATGAATGCCAATTACTCCCCGTGATATTCTTGTAGTATTTATGTTATTTTGTGCACAATGATCTCTATATGTGACATATTGTGACATTATTCTTTGTGTTTTCAAGAGTTAATGGCAGCAGTGAAAGGTATCATATAGGCAAATCTTTTATTTTTCCAAAATACCTAAATGAAAGCAGCACAGAACTTTCAGGTATCAGTCCTGATAGTTTTCTGTATGTTCATTTATGTGACATTTCACACTCATTGAAATTAACTATCCACCTGATACCATAAGACGGTACAACCACGACATAAGCCATTCACACTGGCCACATCTGCAAATATTTTTTCCTCTAAATTTTAGTTCCATTAATGAAGATGTGGTTGTTTCTCTGTGACCTTTTAGCACACTCCAAATCCTAGGAGAAGAACTGCTTCTCCTCCTAACCCTACTGCACCACAGATGTTCCTATTCACACTGAGTATCTCTTATCTCACAATGCTCCCGCCTCACCATTTAAGGGAAGGCTGCCCCCTCCCCCAGATTCAGGACTGAAAATGAAGCGTAAATCTTACGGGCTAATAAGCGCGGCAGTTACTTCAATAAAATGTTACTTAAAAGTCAATAGGCTGCACATGTTAAAGACATTAGAGCTGTTAACAGACCGTTGTAAAGTAAGCAGAATCTTTAATAACCTGCATGCAACATTGAACCATTCCATTTTCGGTTCAGGGAAGGCTTAGCTCTGGCACTGAGGCACCGTATTCGTGGTAGGAGCCACTCTTGCATTCTCAGAGTTAACAGTCTAACAAGAACTGGATCAAGGACTAACATCCCAAGCCTCTGGGAAAGCTTAAAACCCAGAGAGATTTTGCCTTCCTCCACCTTGAGCATCAGGACAAACAGCATGATGCTCAGCATCAGACCTGGCACGTCTCTCATTCCTGAGTCCCCAAGCCTTCAGCCTGAGAGGCAGGAGACACAGCACTGGAGGAAGTGAGACCTGAGAATTAGGTTCAGCTGTGGTCTTCTGGGGGCACTGGACCAAACCCAAGGGGCACCTCTGCAACGCACGTCCAGACACCAAACTGCAGAGTCAGAGACAGCGAATGGTGGGAAATAGAGGACAACAGCCAAAGAGCAATTAGACACAATTAATTTTAAAGCATTTCATGCCTCTTTTCTCCAGAAGGAAGAAAGGCAGCAGTTCTTTTGTCCAAGAAAATTTCTTTCATGCTGCCCTGAATGGCAGTATTTGTTTTTTAAACGGCTACTTTGAAAGACACAGATATTGAACAAATATGACATAAGGGCAGAACATCTCATTCCTTAGCGTTACTGCTTGTCTTTCTGCTGTTTCTGGGCTCTATTGTCATTTTCTAGATGGAGAAAAAAGGAAAGGAAAAGAAATGGCTTTGTTTTTCTAATTAGGTTACTTTTAAATTCAACGACTAAACTAAAAATTTTTAAGTCTGAATTATTAAAAGAGTGAAAACTGATTAGAGGTCCTATTTATCAATTTAATCTCACTGGTAACCTTTTCCTTGTGGCAATTCAGTATGTATCCTAATTACCTTTTTCATTCACAGATGGGATTTTTACACAACTTCCAAATTGTGAACTGAAAGAAAGTGATCTCAATCTAAAGTTGAGAAAAACCATGTCAGTAAAGGTACTAATAATTTGGGTAGGGAAAAAAAAGACTGGGTCAAAACTGAGGGTTATCGTCAAAAAAAGTAGGACAAGGTTACAGAAATTTTTACATTTGAAATTTCAGATAATCTCACTACCCAGATCATCTCTATTCATGTTTCACATATTCCATTTCTGTCTTTGTCCATAAGGATATGAATTAAAGGAATCATAATAAACATAACATTTCACACTAAATTTTTTCAATTAATATTTTTATTTTTCATATCTCTCTATTATTTGTATTATGAGCACTTAAAATACTTCCCTGAGGGGCGCCTAGGTGGCTCAATCGGTTGGGCGGCCGACTACAACTCAGGTCACCATCTCGCGGTCTGTGGGTTCAAGCCCTGGGTCAGGCTCTGTCCTGAGAGCTCAGAGCCTGGAGCCTGCTTCGAATTCTGTGTCTCTCTCTCTCTTTGCCCCTTCCCTGCTTGCTCTCTGTCTCTGTCTCTCTCCCAAAAATAATAAACAATAAAAAATTTTTTTTAATACTTCTGAGTTGAAGCATCCTAAATTTAGTTATTTTTTAATTGTACATTTAGATTTTCAACTTTTGTGATAATTTGAAGTACCTATTTTTTTTTAACGTTTATGTATTTTTGAGAGGTCTCAAGCCGGGGAGGGGCAGAAAGGCGGAGGTGGGGGGACAGAGGATCCAAAGCTGGTTCCACACTGTCAGCACAGGGCCCCATGTGGGGATTGAACTATGAACCGCGAGATGATGACCTGAGCCGAAGTCGGATGAACAACCAACTGAGCCACCCTGGTGGCCCAAAGTACTTATTTTAAGATCAGTTTTTCAGATGGTTGACGATAAGAGGCTGAGAAAAAATGGATGCACAAGACGATGTCTGCACTATCCTCCAGAGCGTTCCTCCAAAACCACTGGAGAGTTCCAGGGAGAGAGGTAAGGGAGTCAGAAGATTTTCGTATATGATAATTAAAAAGGGACATAGTAATAAGTGGTGAAGCAGTATGGCAAAAAGGGTACACAGAGGGTAAGACCTGAGGAGATTACCACAGTCACCCAAAGGGAGGATCAGGGAGGGAAGGAACAGAAACCAGCAACAACAAGAAAAGCAGGATAAGCAGAGAATCTTGACATCCATTTGGGGAACAGAGCCAGATACAGCAGTAAGAGATGAAGTGTTCCCTGGCAATTTCACAGAGGGACCAAGTCTATGTAGTGACTGGGAGAGGCTCCAACCAAGCATTCAGGGAAGAAGCTGGAGGAGAGAAGAAACCGGGGGCTAGCTCTCTCTGCCAACATTTACATATGTATTCAGTTGTCTGAAGCCTTTGGTCTCAGTTCAGGAGTAAGTACATGAGTAGTTAGTTCTGCTTCTACCTTTGACATAGAGTGTGGCCAAGGGCAACCTCTTTCCTGTTTAGTTTCTCCTCAGCTATCACATGAGGGTAAGAGCTTGGAGTGTTCCCTTGGTCTACTGTGTGGGCTAATGAGCAGCTGTAAAGCATGATATATGTATAATGTGTAGTGTAAAATATTTAACACCTCTCTTGAGAAAGAAAATCCTAACTGTCCACCTGCAACTGTCACCCACACTAATTAATTCCAGTTTAGGATATAGACACAAAGGGTCCCACCAAATCAAGCACATGCCTATGAAGGGATCGAACAGGTGAAAGAGTGAGACTACCACCCACCGTCAACAAAATCACAATGCCTTTGGAGGAATTATGCTTACAACAGACCAGCCAACCCGCCCCTGTGCTTTGCAGGTAATATTTTCATAAAAGAGGTTTCTTTTTGCTCGGTTCGCCTGGTAAGAACATTTAGAAAGTAACGAGTAGCTACTGAAGCTAACCAGGGACATTTTTCCACTCAGGGAATTTTCATTATGTTCAACATTTGGAAATTTCAGCTGAAGATAATTGCGGGTAGGAATTCACCAACAGATGTATTCATTCTCCATTGTAGTTTCTTAAAGGGGTACTTGTACACAAAAGACCTCCTTCCTGTATACTTCAGCTCTCCAGGGTACAATTGCATGAAATTATTCAGCAGCCAAGTTTGCTTTGTATCACTTGACTGTGTAGGGACACAGAGAAAGCTGCTCCCTATGGCACTGAGAGCTGCAAATCTTTTTGCCTAAATGTTTAACAGCCACATTCATCACAGTCTAATAACAAGGCCTCCCACAGACAACACAGTTCACTTGTTTTCACCCTCCTGTTAAGAGTTTACCAGAAAGACCAACTCGGGTCTTTATGTTGATTTGATATTCCTACTAACTGTACATTGGTTGAAATGGTCCTGCATGTTCAACATATCCCACTGAGCTAACACAAATTGATTTTTGTTCCCATTTATAACTCCCCAATGCCATCTACAGTTTAGATGTTCTTGCATAATATTTACATTTTTAAGTAGCAAAGTCTTAAATAAATAACAACAAATTTAATAACTGTAATGTATCTTACACTTGAAAAACATTTCACATTATAAATCACACTGATATATTGTGCATTATTTGTTCCTTAGAATAATTCATTAGAGTAGGCATTATTCTTAAATGATAAGATCAAAAGTATTTTATTTGATTCTGTTCTCTTTGATGATAGTGTAGCAAAGCTGGGCAAAAGTTTATTTCTTTAACCTTCAAACCCTTGCTGGTGGTTCTTATTTACTTATTTATATTTTCTTTTTCAGTTTAACATTTATAAGACACTATGTGCCAGGAAATAGTAAATGTGGATTTCTTCCTGGGAGATACATGAGGGTGATAGTGATGCCCTACACCCATAAAGATCTTGGCTATAAAGGAAGGAGGTAGAGTTGCCTTCTGGGAGTTAAACTGTGAAAGCAAAAAAAAATGGAAGAGGGCAGAGGTATTAAAAAAAAAAAAAAGACTTTAAGGAAGATAGTCTCCTAGACTAGATCCAGGGCAAAACCTCACTGCAGGGATTTATATGCATAATTTTTTAAAATGAGTGTCAACAAAGCATCAGTCAGTCATAGAGGCCCAGAAGAGGTGCATGTTCAACAGGGGAGAGCTGCTGGCTCCGGGCTGTGACTTGGCCAGTCTCAAGACTAGGTTTACTCCTTTGGGGTAATCATGGTTCTTTGCTACCAAACACATGAGCTACAAGACAAACCCTCTGCCTTCTGATTCCATGGACCCATGACCTATTCTGATGAAGACATGGCTTCTGTCCCAGTTTCCAGGAAAGAACATATAACAAAGCTGCAATAGGTGCCTTTAGGTGCCTATAGATCTCATAAAATAACATTGATGCACTGTTTATACAACTATCTCTGAAAATTCTGTGCATTGGAGTTTGCCCCTAAAAGTATACCCACTATCAGTGTTCTAGGTCTGCAAACTTGATGGCTGCAATCTGAACTGTGACAGTCATTAATGGAAATGCCAACACCGTGCCTCTTTGGGGTTTGTTTTTTTTTTTTTTGAAATTTCAACAAAATAAACATGTTTTCTGTCCATAAGAACCTTGCCTGCTTCCATAAAAAAAAAACAAAACCTTATCTTATTTAAAGATGAGGAAAAGGAATCCCAGAGAGATTAAATGATTTACTCAATGCCATTCAATCAATTAGTATCAGGGTCAGAAGAAGATTTCAAATCTTCTCCCTGTACAAAGCATTCGTATTCTCCAAGGAAATACTAGTTGCTTTACGTATTTTTTAATATGAGGGATTTCATTTGGCTATTGGTATTTCTCTTGCATTTGCCTGTCATTTCAAACACAATCATTATCTACCCACTCTTCCACATCCCTTCTCACATCTCCATTTTTCTTAAATCCCCTTATCTTTCTTCTGGAATCTTAACTTTAAGTGAAAAGACATCTATGCTATAGAAATACACAGAGCCTTTATTTGGTTTACATTTTCATTAAAAAATGTTGAGATATTTTACAATATTTTTCTCATGCTAGGTCTTTGAAATCAGGTGCTTGTTTCAAACTTACAGCACAGCTCAATTCAGATTAGTTGCACTTCAAGTGCTCAGTAGTCACTTGAAGCTAGCTGCTACATTGGATGGCACAGGTGTGGACAATGGGCTGTGGGGACCAGGGTGAGGCAAGGAGACCAGTGGAAGGCCACTGTCCAGGGGAGAGTTGTGGCAGGCTCTGGGATCCCCACTCAGACACCAGCCCAGGTAGGCACACAGGAGAGACTCAGGATGACGAGTCCCAGCTTGCACAGAAGACAGTACCAGGTCTACACTGTCCGGTGGGTGGGTTTCAGAGCAGCAGAAACACTCACAGACTTTAATATGGTGATGTTTGTCATGCATCTCCAAGGAGGATATGGGATGCAGTGTCTCCAACTTTGAGAAACTTTTACGCAGAGCATCTCATTATACTGTGAATACACATTTCAGAAATGCTGCACCCGAATGTCATAGTGCATGTGCTTTTTTCTTTTGACATTAAATACTCTTAGCCTCAGGAAGCACGTGAGTTAGGGGCAATGGAGAGAGTTGAAAGATAACAAGAGTGGTGAGTGGAAAAAGTTAGCAGAGTCATTTAACACGCCTGCCTGTAAAACCAACCAACTAAAGTGCTATAGTATTTCTTCACACTGGTCCAGAGAGGATTCATTAATTAGTGTTTGAAAAACAGATCATTGGGGAAGGTACCATGTGAATGTGGTAATCATCAGCTCCATTTACAATCACGTCAATAACATGTGGTGATGGCATGTTGACTCTGATTGTGAACAGTTGTTGCTGTTGATAAAGCTGTGAACTTTGAATTGTTAAATGTGCTTGCTTTGTGGTTTTGAAACCCCATAGCAGATGTTATGTAGTAGAGTTAAGTTATATCTTGAATATGTTCCTGGAGTCCAGAGCTAAGAAAGAAAACCATCAAAGAGCCCAGAGCGCATGACAAACAGGTTTTGACAAAGCCTCTCCCATGAGAGCCGCCATCGAGAAGTGATATGATAGGTTAGTTCCATTGTCCCATTTCTCTTTCCTGTTAAAGAGTATTTTGCCAGCTCAGCTTACAGTACACTGAAGTTCATAGTGGACTGTCAACCTTAATAAATTTTCCATTAACTTTTATTCATTCTAAACACAAAGCACCAGAAAAAAATTTTGATGATCAAATACATTCCCAAATGACTCTTCACTCCTTAAAATGGATAGCGCAATTTGAGAATAATTTATGAAAATGGATAATCTTCTGAAAAGTCCCCATGAGATGTTGTCTGCCCACTCCCACTTGCCAACTATATCATCTCATAGAAGACTTACTTTTCACTCCAAAAAAAGGGGGAGGAAATGGGGGAAAGAACTGAAGCACAGAAATGTATATGTCAGCCATTGAAATGAGGTATTTGGCTGGTTGAAAGAGCCTGCTATATTGCTTTGACCTCTAACTTCTGTTTGTCCTTTAGCTATTAACCTAATTTCGATCTTACTCCTTGGTTTTTCCAACTAGTACCTGAATTGCCCTCAAATTACGTTCCTCATTTGTTTCCAGACCCCAAAAACTCGCATGTTCAATTTCTGGACCACTTGCCTACCTTCTGATACTGGATTCCATTGTAACTCCCTGCTACCAGATACTTACACAGGACAAGCATATTCCAGTAGGACATGCCTAAACTGAGGGCACCCACCTTTGCCTTGGCCTTCTTTGGGCTGGCTGCCTGCCGTGTTTTAGCAAACCACTGCTGATCACAGTCCAAACATCAAAAACCAATTTTGAGCTTTCCTCCATGCATTTGAAAAAACAGTAGCTAAACATATGGGTGAGAATATAGGAAGTAATGTTCTTACTATATTTGTATGGGAAAGGGAGTTATAATAACATTGTGACGTAACTCAATTTGTTTTGCACTTTCACATGATCCTAGAAGGTGCATTCTAGTTGTAAGAGAGGTGAGCGCCTATGTCCTCAGCAATCTTTGCAGAACTGTCTCTTTTTGGAGTCCCAGGATAAGGGGCACTTAACAAATGGCACTGCCTGTAAATTATGGGGCTGACCAGTTAGTAGATAATGGTGGCAAATTCCTGAGGACAGAATGGCTATTTCTGATTGCTATGCTCCTGTTTTAGCCCCCATTTCCTTATCACCCCTTCCAAAAATGGTCTGGTGGAAATGAAGTTGGGTGAGGTTAAGGTAGAAGTGGAGTATGAAATGGAAACATTGATAATTGACTTCAGTGGTTTCCAAACCAAAGAACTTCCCACAATATGCAAAATGTCTTCCTATTAAAACAGTTTTGCTGAGGCTGTTATAAAAGATCTTTCCATTCTTCCACATTTTTCATTGTTGCTAGGCATACTTTGGCACATACATAGCAATGTCTGCAAAATCCCAACCAAATTATGGAAGGTATTTTCAATGTCTCTTTTGATATTGACATGAAAGCTTCATATATTCAGAACTCAATGTGGCATGATCTGTGTATAGATAGAAGAGTTTTCTTCTTACTGATTAATGCACTCATTTGCCTGTCTATTGAAGCAAAAAATTTTGACGACACATTTTTTTTTTTAAGGGTATAGACTTAGTCATTTGGATATCAGTTAATGTGCTTTAGAATAAGACAGTATTCCATTCAAGGTATGTGGAAGTGTTTGCACAGTTGTGCTTTCGGAGTGCCTGTTTTTGTTTTTTAGTGAGTTTGTTTGTTTTTTTGTTTTGTTTTTGGTCAACTTATGCTGTTATTGGTGTTTTTTAATGCAATTTAGACTGTAATGCCCTCCACTCCAACCCCATTCTTTTTTTTTTTTTTTTTGAAGGTTTTATTTATTTATTTTGAGAGAGGGAGCGAGTGAGCTTGCATGAGAGCAGGCAAAGAGCAGAGAGAGAGAGAATCTCAAGCAGGCTCTGCACTGACACTGACAGCGCAGAGCCAGATGCACGGCTCAGTCTCTTGAACCATGAGAACATGACCTGAGCCGAAATCAAGGGTTGAACGCTAACTGGCTGAGCCACTCAGGCAGCCCCCAACTTCATTCTTAAAGATTCTACCTACTATGTTGTGGGTTGAGAAACCTCTTTGTTTTGTTAGAGTTTTCTGGAAGATAAAGTCAATGGACTCTCATGAATAACCATGATATTCATACTTATTTAAATATATGGACTCCAGGGTTCCTATCACTGCTTTTCAACAGCTTTTGGGTAGGGAACCGAGTTACTACTGCTCAGCTGAATTCTGTAGAGGGGAATTTATCATGTAGCTGTGCTCTAGTAAAGAGTTCATCCACTGCAATCCTAATATATTGTGTAAAACTTCGTGACTCTACTGTTTCTCTCTTCCATCGCCCTATGGTATAAAATGCTCACTGGGGGAGAATTTAAACTGTTTATAGTTTAGTTTATGCCCCCTTCCTTCTTGTTGCTCTCAGTTTCCATTTTCTCTCCTTTCATGTTTTGCCCTGCCATTTCCCACTGTATTTTTTTGTAGTAGCAGGAGACTTAATTAGGGAAATATAAAAATTATGGGGCTCAGTGGAAGTAGGTATGTTTTTAGAATCTTCTTCTTTGTTTTCTACCGATTTCAATTTATACCTCATCATGCTTTGTCTTCTTATCTGTTTAATTTTTTTTCCTGGCACTTGCATCCTGATATGTTATATACGTGTGTATGTGTTTTGTTTACAGCTAGCTATAGGGTCAAAACCTAGAAAAACATATAGTAAATAGCTCACTTTTTCTCTCTCTTATAGTGAGACCCTCAGATTCCTGAAGCCACTTCTAAGATAAGTTGTCATACTTTGCTTTAGAGAAATCCAGATCAAGTATTTAATATCCATCTTTTTACTGCCATTTGATTTACTTATAAGCTCTATAGGAATTAGATAGCCAACACATATATAGTGCTTCCTATATACAAGCTGTTTGTAATTATTTACCCATTTAATCCTCATAACAGCTCTCTAAATAGAAAATGTATTATCCCCCATTGATAGGTGAATGAGGCAGAGAGAGGTTAGATATCTTGCCCAAGATCACACTGCTCTCACATGGCATGGGCAGAAATTGAATGAAAAATCTGGCCTTTGTGTCCTTGCACTTGATCCCTAAGCAACACTGTCTAAAAGGTCATGCTGGACCACTTAATAATTGATTATATATTATCTTCCATTGAGCCAAGTTATTGTGTTTCTGATGATCTCTCTTGTTTTGGTGGACCTATTAGAATTATCACCACTCAGAACATTTATAACAGAGGCAAAAGCTTTGCCAATTAATCTCAACATTCATAATTTATTGAATGGAAGCAAATGATTTCCTATTTTAGTCTCCTGATAAAAGTAATGAAACGAAAAGGTAAAAAGGTGACTTTATAATCTTAAAAATATTTTTCCTAATAAATTAGTGTCATATCTTCATTTTTATATACCGGGAATATTCTACCAACATTTTCCCAATAATCCCAGAACCAATACTGAAAAGAATTCCACCACATTCTCAGCAAATTCTAGGAAGGGTTCAGCAGCAAGTATATACATAACCACATACATATGTATGTAGAAATTTACAAGCTACAATATCCAGACATCATGAGGCTCAGCTCATAATTTTCTCAACCTTGCCAGACTGTAGCAACATTTATGATCTGGAGATTTATTGATTTTAGTTTTTATCCTCTCATAATAGGAAACCACCCTTTAGACCATTGACCTTCTCTTGTTATAATGAGAGTAGAATAAAGAAATATATTTATAATACCATTCTTGGAAACAGGCAAGCTTTTTAAGGTGTTATAAAGAAGTGCTGGTTATATAATGATGGTGGTTGTAACAAAGGTTATAAAATGGTCATTTAACACTTGAAAATAGGAGAGCTTATACTGATTGGATTTTTCCCTTGTCTTATTACTTGAGTAACTTGACCACATTTCATTTTGTAACAGGTTATTTAAATAATTGAGTGAGTATATTTCAAAATATTGTACTGTAGAAAAAAAATGCTCTCTAAAGAAAATCAGATGCCAAAGCAGGTCACTGTCTAGTCTTGAATATGGATTATTCTAGAAGGAATTTTATTAAATAAAGAGACAGAGATAAAGAAGAGGGAGAAAATATTCACCTCCAGATAATGAAGATATAAAAACAACATCCTTTAAAACTTTTGTAGTGACCTTGAGAAGAAGATGAGGAAAACAAATATACAATACTTAAATTGTAATGTTCTTGAATGTAATGTTCTAGTTTATAGCTTTGGAGATCTGGGCATACGCAAGTCACTGAATTTCCATGGCTAAATTCCTCTGTAAAACAAAGTAGTCAAAACAGTTCCCTATCTTGCAGAAACAACTCAATTAAAATTCATTATAAATATGAGCTACTCTCTTTGTTAAGAATGATATTAAGATATTAAATACTAACTGTTGCTCATATTTGACTGAAAATTTGAAATACTTTGTCTACCTTCAGACCTCAAACCTAATCCAAAAACAACTTGTTTTTATCAAATCAATATGTGTAAAGTAAAAGGCAAATCAAAGGAGCAGTGAGGTGGGTCTGACAGAGGATGGAAATCTCATATATCCACAGGAAGGTGAGGGTGCTGAGTGTCTCAGTTCTCCTCAGCTGGTTTCTCCTAACTCATAAACCCATTCCAGCCGCAGACTCAGGGACCTCCCCTACCCTGGGGAGGCCGGTGCCTGACCTCCACATTAGCCTGCACCTGGTGGAAAAGGTGAAGGCCAGGCAGATCAAGCACACAAGTGTTCCACTAGCTGGGACTGCTACCCAGCATTCTCCCAGATCATAGTGACAACACAGAAGCGATTCAAATGTATTCAGAATAGCTAGCATTGAGTCAAAGTACTGCAGACCGCAAAAAAGATACTCAGAGAACTCTACTGGCTTTCTGCGAACCTTATAGTTCAGTAGAACCAAATGACCTTTTATTGTCATGATTATTGATTATTCCTTTTGGCAAACCCAAGTGACTTGCTAGAATTACATCATGATAGCTAAGTTTGTGGTGCTAATATACAAACAGTGAAAGAGAGCTCCTATTTTATATCGTTTATAAATCAAATCATAAAGAAACATTTGAACATGTGATATCCTCTTAAGAAGATTTATACTACAGCCTCTGTCGAAGTCCTAGCGTAATTCAGAACTCATTGAGTAATGGTAATAGCTGTTGTCTATTGAGAGTTGGTTTTCTTCCAGGGACTGGACTAAGTATTTTACACGTATCATTTTCCTTAATCCCTACAACAATCCACTGCGATAGGTATCGATTTTATCTCCATTTTTTAATGGGAAGAACAGGTCAGAGAAGTTAAGTAATTTACGCTCGGTGCTAAGAGAAGTGAGTGGTGGAGATGGAGTTCTGATCCGAAGTAAGTTGGCTACAGAGCCAGTGCAACCGACAACACGCTGTTACTTTCTACTTGATATTTGTTAGCCTAGTGGTGGGGAGCCTTTTCTGTTGATCTGATGAAACTCCAGTCTTAGGCACTGTGTCCGTGTATCTCAGGGGGGTGTGGCTGCTCAGCCCCTCTCCCAGTTGTAGTTCAGAGCCCAGCATTTTATTCCTGCCCTTCCCTAGGGCAATTGGTTGGTTTTTTTGTTTGTTTATGTTGTGCTCACTTTGAACTGCAAGGGATTTTCAGTAGCATCCTAAGGACAGCAGTGTTTGCTTCACTTACACTTTCACGCACATACACACATAGTTCAAGGATTTTTATTCTGTTGGAAGAAGGATCTGGGTGAGGTTTTATGCCTTTCCTGCAGTGTTTGCTATTCCCTGCCCCTGGCCTGTGCTATGAGGGACACTTTCTCAGGACCTTTACCAATCTTTTCTGAGAGAACCTGTGAGCTCTGTAGTCAACAGCCTGCGAGGGAATGAAAACTCCCTTTGTTTTGTTGTTTTAATGTTTATTTATTTATTGTGAGGGAGGGGAGGGGCAGAGAGAGAGGGAGAGAGAGGCTCCATGCTCAGTGCAGAGCCTGGCGCAGGGCCCAGTGCCATGACCGTGAGATCATGATGAGCCAAAATAAGAGTCTGACACTTAACCGACTGAGCCACCCAGGCGCCCTGAAAATTACCTTTGTGTCTACCTCTCCCAAGGTTTCTGTATTTAGCCCTTATTTTTACCCTTACTAATTTAATAACTTTGGATAATTTCTTCTTATCAGTGTCCAGCTGTGTCTGCCCCAGATAAATAAGTGTTTATATTTTTTCCTTCCTTGAGGTCTCTATGAACTCAGTTTTTAGATTGATTAATAAAAGTTGTGAATTTGTGGTTTGTCTGGCTTATTTATTGTTTGTTGTTGTTGTTGTTGCTGTTGTTGTAATGTGAGCGGGACCTATGTTCTCTCCAGCTTTCTACATCCCAAGCAGAAATTCAGGAAGTCCTAAAGAAATATTTTAGGTTATAAAAACAATACAAATTTGTTATAGGAACCTGGGATAACACACAATAATATAAAGAGAAAATAGGGGCGCCTGGGTGGCTTATTTGATTAAGCACCTGACTTTAGCTCAGGTCATGATCTCACGGTTCGTGGGTTTGAGCCCCACATTGGGCTCTGTGCTGATGGCTCAGAGCCTGGAGCCTGCTTCAGGTTCTGGGTCTCCCTCTCTCTCTGCCCCTCTCCTGCTCGCTCACACACACTCTCTCTCTCTCTCTTAAAAATAAATTACCCATAGCTTCCCTATAAGGAGGTGAATATTTTGATGTGTTTCTCATATGGAATATGTAAAGTTTTGGTCAGACTGCATGATTGCTTTGAAACCTTTTCTGCTTGCATGTCCTTGACTCTATGAACAACAGTTGACATGAGCTCAGGATAGATCCCTAGATCTATAATGCTTTGATAGTGGATACATTTTAATACTGTTATCAAAGCTTAAATTCTGGATTGCCACAATTCAGCATAAACCCTTAGGACAAGAGCTGGGATTAAGCTTTCCTTTTTTTTTTTTTCTTCTTCCTCTCAGGATTGCTACCTCCTCTTTATTTTGAGGCTGTGCCCATTCCTTTCTTTCATAACAGCCAAGTGATATATTTTCCAGTATGATTTCTAATACTTTAGCCAGAATTTTTTGTTTCTTTGAATATGATCCTTTGATATAGCTCTTTTGCAAGACTATTGGGAAAAGAAGTCAAAGTCATTTACTCTTCCTGTTCCTCTCCAATCCATCCCATTTGGCCTTACTAAATAAATAATACCTGATTATATTGTTAGCCTTCAGTTATGGATGGATTATTTTCCACCACTTGATTACAAGTTGTTTGGAAGAAGGAAGAGTTCATGTTTTAGATTTTTTGTAGTCTCTGAAATATCTAGCAGAAGATACTGCACGCAAAAGGTGATTAATAAATAGTTTTTAATGCATCACTGATGCAGGCATCATATTCTCTCTAGGTTGGTATGGGGACCACCAATATGAACAATGTGAACATTCGAAACATGAGTAAGTCATGACAATGAATTCGCTATTTAATCTGAATAGAAAAATATGTTACTTTCTTGTGGAATATGAAACTAATTTCTTTGTAATATAGCCCTTCAAAATGTACGTTGAGGTTATCAAATACAATATAATTTAATGAAAAATCCACAATGCTGAAGTTTGACCGACTAGGGTTTTGAATCCCAACATTTCATTTATATAAAAACATATAAATTAAATGTTTCATATAAATTAAAACAAAAATGAATTATATATATGTAAATATATATAATTCATACATGTATTCATATATATATATTTACATATATGTATAATTCATTTTTGTTTTCATTTATTTCATTCTCTTCTCTCTTTTTCAAATGAGATCCTTTCCATCAACATTGTAAAAAGTATAAATGAATACCTTTTAATGCCTCCCACTGGTCAAACAGAGAAGATGTGTGAGCCTGGAAAGGTGGCTGGCGAGGATCAGTCCTCTGTAATTTCCAACCTAATCAGTCCCCGTTCGGAACAAAGGATGAGGACTGGAGATGAGTAAAAAGTCCAGGAACTGGCACAGGTCCACTATTCTTATAGTCACAATGTGTCATCAACTTTCCCTGACTAATTGCATCTACAGTTACATATCTGAAAATAATAGAGTGTTAGTTACAATTATTGGGTATTATTTCACCAGAAGAACTGAGAAGACAGCGAGTCTTTTCCTTTACTTCACAAGGCTTCACAAGAGTCTTTCCGATTCACAGATTGGAACCCAGATTTGTCTGGCTTCAAAACATAGCATCTAATGTTCTTGATGACCTCTTAAAAAGCTTCCTAAGCAAGAGTTTTAAGAACAGTGATATTCTAAAACAATAAGAACAAGTATTATTCCATGTGTACTTTTTAGGTAATGACCACTTCACCAAATCCCACTTTTAAAGTCTGGTAGTATTATTTCTGTAGATCTAGGCTCTGGGGATTTATTGAAATGCTATTTAAAACACTTATTAGACTGGAAAAGAAGACACTTAACAATAATTTCATCATTGTTTGAGGTTTGCTTATATTGTTTGGGGGAGAAATCCTTTGTTCAAAACATTTTCAATGACTTGAGTATATTAATTTATGTGATTCAATGACTCAGACTTTTCAAAATAGTGATAGATTTCCATTCAGCAAACATTCTGTATATTAGTTTAACAACCCTAGTGGGATGTGTATTAATTTAACAGCCATTGGTTTCTATGATGAATTGTTAGAGTTCCATTTTCTTCCAAGCTTGAAATAGAACTTTTAAATAGAATGATGACTTTTTTCCAAACTAAAAATTTTATTTTGGAATCCGTATAGACTGCTGCCAACATCCAGGTGGATCGTTAAAGGATCAGGTACTGTCACACAAACAAATTCAATCACAATGGACTTACTGTACAACTGGAAACTCTTCTTATCTTGTAAATC
Organism: Herpailurus yagouaroundi; assembly: GCF_014898765.1. Taxonomy (NCBI): domain Eukaryota; kingdom Metazoa; phylum Chordata; class Mammalia; order Carnivora; family Felidae; genus Herpailurus; species Herpailurus yagouaroundi. The sequence continues at coordinate 44,571,681 of NW_024412394.1, read as the reverse complement.
ATGGAAAAAGAGGACTGGCCATTACCGTGAAGGAGTACACTTAGGAAACCCATAGACTTCCAAGGTCAGACATATTCGCCAAGCAGTTTCCCAACTCCAGGTCTGTTTGGGGAGTAAACTCTTTTGACTGATCTTGAAAAAGAATGGTACTTGCTTCACGGTGAAGCCTGCAAAGCCACAGTAACTGATAGTGGTGAAGCTCATTCTGCCTTGTTTATCCTTTGATTCAGATCTCCCTCAGAAGTGTATACATGTACACAAAATCGTAGTATCTAGTCCAGTCTAAGAAAAGTGTACAACCCTTAGAATATAATGGAGATAACATTTATGCTAAATCTTACATGTATGCATGATATCATTTAACCATTCCAATAACCCTCTAAAGTGAATACTACAATTGTCTGCATTAATTCATAGATAAAGGTATCAAACTGCCAAAAAGGTAGGTTACTTGTCCAAAGTCTTATAGCTATAAATATGCAGAACCAGATTTGAATCCACTGTATAACTGAAGAGGATGAAGCTTAATGTGCTATGCTGTTGTGCCTTTCATATACCCACCATTTCAAGCACTTACAAATATTTGTTGTATTGGTCATTGTATCTATTACTAAATTCCAAACTTCAGTACAAAATGTGCATCATCTAGAGCACCACTATAACATCAGGGGCAATTTTGATATTTCTTTATGCTATTTGACCAGAGGACCCAGGAATTCCCGCATCTTACCTAGAAAATCATCCCCCTCTTCCAAAAGGTTCTCAAAGAAGTTATACACCCAAGGAAAGAAGAATCAAAGCATCTCTTTCTTATTTCATGTGCCCATGTCCTAAATCCTATAGTGCTGAATTCTGATAAAGTTGGGTTGGAACATGAAACTTAACTTTAATTCTAAGCAAAGCCTCTGTCTTCTTTATGACAGAACCTCAATCTTAGGTTCTGAGACCCTCTGGCCAGCCACATTATATAAAATCCAAAGCAAAAATCTATCCTGCATGGGAAGGGAGAAAGATGCATGGCCTGTCCCAAGCCAAAATCTACTTAATTATAGTTCAAGGAGAGAAAAGCAATCAAAAAATACTAAAACATGACAATACCTGACCACTTAATACACTATAACTCTCATCTGTGACAAATAAGGTCTAATCAGTTCTCTGTGATCTGAAAATTATAATTCCTGCTTGGGTAGAAGAAAGAGGAAGAAAGAAGGAGAGATGTCCCTTGTTAGAAGAAGATTGTTGAAAACTCTCCTCTTACTAAGAAGCCTGTGAATAATATTATCAAAAGGTGATGCCTTCTCAGTCATCACTGACAAGAAAAGAATCCTGGGGTAACAAAAACCCAATGAGAAGCAGTATGGCAAATGAAAACTAATAGCATGGAATCCAGTTTCCTATCCCTCGGGGACAAATTAGTTCTAGGAACTGAGTAAGTTATTTAACCTTTGGGCTTTAGAATTTCATTTGTGAAATTAAAGGATTTTGTAAACCATTAATTATGCTCTAAGAATGTATAATTTTCCAACCATAGATAGAATAATATCTTGACAATCTATGAAATATAGAGACCCTGAGGTAACCCAATAAGCAGGAGCCTAGTCCCTCTTTTTAGGAAGTTGTTACTGGAGTCAAACTAAGAAGAATGGAAACAATCTCCTAAGATTTACAAACAGACTAAATTGATGCAACTAAATGTAAATAGACAGTCTCAAAGACATCACCATTCTTCATGTTAATAACAAACTTGATAACTACCAAAGTATATTGTTATTCTATGCTGCTAGAGAGATCCTTTGCACAAGGCTTTAGATTTCAATGAACACATTCTCTAATCCCAAGGCATAGTTCAAAATTTCCTTTCCCATGAGTTCTATCCCCAAGAAGGAGAAGCACTGATACATGTCAAGAATATTCCTTTGTAAGGGCTAGTATCCAAAATCTATAAAGAACTCACCAAACTCCACACCCGAAAAACAAATAATCCAGTGAAGAAATGGGCAGAAAACATGAATAGACACTTCTCTAAAGAAGACATCCAGATGGTCAATAGGTACATGAAAAGATGATCAACGTCACTCCTCATCAGGGAAATACACATCAAAACCACACTGAGATATCACCTCATGCCAGTCAGAGTGGCTAAAATGAACAAATCAGGAGACTATAGATGCTGGCGAGGATGTGGAGAAATGGTAACCCTCTTGCACTGTTGGTGGAAATGAAAACTGGTGCAGCCACTCTGGAAAACAGTGTGGAGCTTCCTCAAAAAATTAAAAATAGATCTACCCTATGACCCAGCAAGAGCACTGCTAGGAATTTACCCAAGGGATACAGGAGTGCTGATGCATAGGGGCACTTGTACCCCAGTGTTATAGCAGCACTTTCAACAATAGCCAAATTATGGAAAAAGCCTAAATGTCCATCAACTGACGAATGGATAAAGATGTGGGTTTTTTTTATACAATAAATTTCATATTTAAAAAAGATGTGGTTTATATACACAATGGAATACTACTTGGCAATGAGAAAGAATGAAATATGGCCTTTTGTAGCAACGTGGATGGAACTGGAGAGTGTTATGCTAAGTGAAATAAGTCATACAGAGAAAGACAGATACCATATATTTTCACTCTTATGTAGATCCTGAGAAACTTAACAGAGGTCCATGGGGGAGGGAAAGAAAAAAAAAAAAAAAGAGGTTAGAGAGGGAGAGAGCCAAAGCATAAGAGACCCTTAAAAACGGAGAACAAACTGAGAGTTGATGGGGGGTGGGAGGGGAGGGTGGTTGATGGGTATTAAGGAGGGCACCTTTAGGGATGAGCACTGGGTGTTGTATGGAAACCAATTTGACAATAAATTTCATATTTTAAAAAAAAGAATATTCCTTTGTAGAAAGTGGAGCTTTGAGTATTATAGTAACTTTGATATTTCTTGCCTCTCTCTCTTCCCACCTATTGTGGGTGCTCTTGGTTCTCTGCCAAGATCACCTTGATGCTGGTGCACCCATACCCTAGGCTGCTTTGAGTATTGACTAAGAAGGGTTCATAGCTGCCTCCTTCTTCAGAGAATTTCCCTTGGCCAGATAGGACTGGGAGATTACCATACAACTCATTAAAAACTGCCAGTGGCCAATGACTGACCGATGCGGGAGCACAAAAGACCAGACTGGCCTTCGTGCCTCACGTTGAAAATAACTCGGTAGTGCACTCCTTCTCCCAGGGCTTCCTCATGGAACCAAGTGGAAGCTAGTTTTCAGGCTAAATAATTTCCTTGCTTACCTTTCTTTCCTGATGTACCCTGTTTCCCCAACTCCTCTTCTGAGAGTATTCCATCAATAAATCGCTAGAAAAGAACTTTTTTCTCAGGCTGCATGTGTAGGGAACCCAACCTAAGACACACCTATGAGTCTAGTCGATGTCAGATAGCCTTGGAACCATCTCTATGTTGAGAGTGGAGGCCTCCTCAGAAATGTCACTGAACCAGTGATGTCAAAGAAAGGATGACTAAACCTCTGTCCCTCTGTGAGAAGGGATTTGTTTCTATTAATTTCTCAACCTTCTCATAATCATAGTAAAAAGATCCAGAAGGCTGAGATTAGGATATGAATCCAAAGAATGGAGACAGAAAAACCCACTTGATCTATCTTTCAATCTTACAGGGAAAAGAGGGGCATATAATTATGTGGTCCACCTTAGTTCAATATAATAGAGAGACTTGGAGTTTCAATTCTGGCTGATAGGAAGTAATGTGAATTGACCCAGAAGAGCTCTGAGTACTAACTCCCTGTAATAACTGAATAGAAAGAAGGGCTAGTCAAAGAGTCTGTTATTCAGAGTTCTAGCCAGATCTCCCTCTTGCCATCGAGAGATCATCTAATACCAAATACTGCCCAGCATCCGGCAGTATATGGTATAGCATGACTTTACACACAGGATGGGTGGACTAAGTCAGAATAGTTTCTTCTGTTTCACATCGAAGCTAGTGATAGGAAATTGAGAGAGGAAAATCTCATGATGAGGATCCATAAAGAAGCCTAGACCAGGAACAGATAGAGTTAATCTGTATCCATCTGTTTTTATTTTTCTCCAACCCACTTTGTCAGCCACTACAAAATATTCCCATGTGTTCCTGGGTACTGTTGAACAAGACATCTGGAAACAAGCTTCCTTGTTTTTAAACCATGATAACAATAGAGGAATTAGAAAAATTATGTTAAATGCTTCATTATTCTGATGGGAAAAATCTCTAGCCAGGAAAACTCTGTTAAGACCCATATTGGAAAGTGTTGTTAGCCTACATGTCTTGTCCCAACTTACAGTCTGATTGGCAAGCTTATGAAAGAGGTGGGAGACCCAGTGCAAAGGGGCAGGACTGGTCAGGTGGCTGTTGGAATCAAAACAGCCAAGCAGTGTTCTGAGTTAGAAAAAAGAATCAAGTCAGGGGTTAAGGACCTCCAGGCTGCTTCCAATAAATAGAAAACACCAAAGGAATAAAAATACCAAAAAGAGAACATTTAAACAAATAAAAAGGCTCTATTAGAGCACACATGCATGTACTTAGTTCTGTTAGTTCAGAGATACAATTATTCCCTAATCTCAGTTTAAACATGGGAGTCAGAATCATGCGGTCACAGAATGGAAACCTGGGTAGGACTTTTGTGCTCATCAAGGATAACTTGTTCATTTTACACTGGACTCAGAACGGGTCAGGAAGAGCAGCTGGGATGAGACCCCATGGCTCTGCCACGCAAGTTAGTACACGTGTCCCGCACTGTGGCGTATGATCACTGCCCCCAAAATGTGACCATTCCCCAGAATTAGCTGCAGACACCAATGCTATCTTTAAAAATATAATTAAGATACATTAACATAATTGTGTTAACAATATGCTTTCTCAGTAAAAAATAATGTATTTAGCCCAGAAAGTTTAGCTCTGCATATAACTATCGTTTCTTCCTTGCAAGTGGAACTATCATCTCTCTCCATTGCAACCAAAATTCACTGAAACAAAAAAAAATGCAATGATATTTATTATCAAAAACTGTTTTTTATTACATCAGAACAAATACCACTATATTGTTAACACCTTGGCGTAAATTATCTTCAGATCAAAGCCAGGACATTATGAGACTGCTATGGCCTGTGTAGCCAGGGCACAATTAAAGGGAACCATAAACAAAGTTACCAGCCTGACAATTCTGCCTTCCTTCTGGCCAACCTCAGAAGGGTAACCTAACACTGAAATCCCTAATCTTCACAAGCTTCAAGCTGGGAAGCAGAAATCAGCTGGCCCAACTCACTAACATTTTGTAAGAATTCAGAGTTAGAATAACTGCTCCAAATAAAAGCCCACTGTGGAGCCAACAGAGGGTAATTATGTGCCGGTGGCGGTTAGGGTGGGGGGTGATTGCCAAGTATAGAGATGAGGGTGAAATTAAAATTAAACCAAATCCCAAAACTCTGTTAGAGCATCATCAGCCTTAATTCTGTCCCAACCAAGTAGAAGAGGAGGGCCGCCCTGCTGACATCAAATAAAAATGGATTAATTTGCACTTACTCAGGGTTGCCAGGTAACCATCCCCTTTTCCCCCATTCATTAAAAGCCCTCCAGATGTGTAAATTCCACCTTACATCTATATTCTTTCTGCGGCACATTATAAGTCCCCTTTGTGGATTTTAATGGGGATGAAAGACGAGGCTGCACCTGGGCACAGCTAATGTTCAAAGTACAGGCTTTGGGATTTTCTAGACGGCCAGACACTCATAAGAAGAAAAACGGCAGATTCCATTTTCTTCTGCTTCAGAGTCTTGTTTTTGACAACTCCCAGTGAAAAGGGTGCATTTCCCTCCAGCTTAAATCGGCTTGCCAACCTTTGTGAGCAGCATTGCCAAGGTCAAACAAAGGCCAGGAAGAACCTTTGGGAAACCAACAGTGATATCCCTACTTCTGCACCCTCACTCTCCACCTCTCAGCAAGCCACCTTAAGAAGGTGTTACATTTAAAGCCTTGTTGGGACTATTCCTTACCCATGCCAGGCAGTGTGTGCACAGCAAGGAACTCCCACCCTGCTGGCCCTGGAATGCACCTTTCATTCATTCCATAAACATTTACAGGGTGCTTATGATATGCCAGGCTGTGCTAGGTGCCAGGGATTAAGAGAAGAATCAGAAAGTCCGTGCCCACCCGGAGCTCAGCCTGCTGCACATATAATAGAGTTCATTTACCATTCTGGGTTTTATTTGTTCATTAATTTTAGTTTGGGGCCTTGGAATAAGAACTTCCTTCTTTTTGTCAGTATATGCCTATATTTAGAAATTCGTGTCCCTTTTCTGAGGCTTCACTGGATCCAGATAACTCTATCTTTATGACTAAAAATCTTGTTAATGCTGAGCACTATCTACATTAGTAGACAAAGCAGGAGTTTATCTCTGAATGGTGGTCAGGCTGGGGGCAGCGATGAACAGTGGTGAGGGAACGGGGCAGCTGGGCCCCCTGTAATGCCCAGGTGCTAGTCCTTCCTCTCAGGAATCTACTGGATGTCGGAAGCCACTTCATTGGATTAATACATGGAAGATGGTAATAAAATGCAATCGCAAAAGGTTACATTTGAAGAGGGCCTAGATTTGATCTAGCACACGTTTTGCTGCAGTCAGTGTGACCTCGTAAAACTCTCTTGGGTCTCCATGCATGTTCAGTTTTTTCATCTCTTTTTCTATAGAGATGAAAAAACTGAACATGCATGGAGACCCAAGAGAGTTTTACGAGGTCACACTGACTGCAGCAAAACCTTGGGATACTGGGTACTGTTTGTAATCTAATAACATGTTCGGGGCTCTAGCCCAAAGGAGAGATAACTGGAGGACTCCAGAAGCCTGTCAGGCTGGCAGAAGAGATTTTTTTTGTAAAGGAGGGTATTTGGAAGTTTCTCAGATTGCACCAAGTAAATGTTACTCATTCCAGAAAACCCTGCCTCAGCGGGTGCCCTCGCTGGAACAACTTCTGTGGCTGTATTAGTCAGGATTCACCAGGGAAATAGAACCAAGAGGATTGACTGATTATTATTAGCTCACACAATTATGGAGGCTAAGGCAGCCCATGATCTGCAAACTAGAGACCCAGGAATGCTGCTGGTGCCATTTGAAGCCTGAATGTTGGAAAGCTAATGGTGTCCATTTCAGTCTGGTTCTGAAGGCCTGGGAACCGGAGCACCGAAGCACTGAGGGCAGAGGGAGATGGATGTCACAGCTTAAGCAGTCCTCCCAGAGCCAGTGATTCCTTCCTTCTTCTACCGTCTGTTCTAGTTAGGCCTCAATGGCCTGGATGAGGCTCACCCACACTGGGGAGGATAATCTGCTTTACTCATTCTACCCATTCAAATGCTAATCCCTTCCAGAAATACCCTGACAGATATACCCAGAAATGATATTTAAGTACATATCTGGGCATCCGGTAATCCAGTCAAGTTGACATGTAAAATTAGCTATCACACGGGCATAACTCACGCCCTCTTGCTACAGAAAAAAATGGAACAAATGGATGGATGGTGGTCTGTGCTCTGCTTTTGATGTGCTGTTTTCTTTTGAGTTTTCTGGAAGACTCTTAAAAAGAAGGCATTCCTTTATTCTAAGAGAGTTTGAAGAAATATACTTCTATAATGTATGGGAGTGCAGATTAGTGGAAATTTATTGGTATCTTTAACTGCTGCCATGTTTAAATTGATTTCCCTTTCTTCTAAGCCATATTTTTTAAATCCGTCCAGGGGAAAGAAGTATAGGTGAGGATAGGATGAGGCCATGAAAAAGTGAAGACTATAGAATCCTGAAAGAAATCCAGCTTAGGTTTAAAAAAAAATCAGGCAGCTGTAATAACAGAAATATTGGAGTGCCTGGATGGCTCAGTCGGTTGAGTGGCCGACTCTTGGTTTTAGCTCAGGTCATAATCTCACAGCTTCATGGGTTCGAGCCCCACATCAGGCTCTGCACTGGCAGCAAGGAGTCTGCTTGTGATTCTCTCTCTCTTCTCTTTCTGACCCTCCCCCATTCATGCTGTTTCTGTCTCTTTCAAAATAAATAAATAAACAAAAAAATATATAGGGGCACTGGGTGGCTCTGTCATTTAAGTGTCCAACTTTGGCTCAGGTCATGATCTCATAGTTTGTGAGTTCAAGACCCACGTTAGGCTCTGTGCTGACAGCTCAGAACCTGGAGCCTGCTTTGGATTCTGTGTCTCTCTCTCTCTCTCTGCCCCTCCCCCACTCTCTCTCTCTCTCTCAAAAATAAATCAATATTTAAAAAAATTTTTAAATATATAAAGTCTTCTCTTTTATTACATTTTTAAATCAACCCACAAATCTAGTTTGTTCAAGTCAGATGGGGGATAAAAGATGCAATCACCACCCCTATCTTCAAAGAAGGAAGGTGGCAGTGAGGAAGAATAACACAGCAAGTTTACACTTCAGAGCAATATTCCATAAGTGCCAAATAAGTGCGAGTGATAATCAGTTACATCTGAAACATGCCATGTCTTTATCTCCATTGCCACCTTCCTATCACCAGCCTCTGTCATCTCTTGCCTTGACTGGTATAGACGCTTCCTACCTGGACTTCCTTCATCTTCCCTTGCCTCCTGCGATCTATTGTCCTCACAGGAGTCAAAGAGATCTTTTACAAAATCCAAAAATGACTCTGTCACACACAGTTGCTTGAAGTGCATTGAAGGCCTCCCGTTGCTTTCAAGATAAAATTTGGCCTGAATAATCTGGCCCTACCCTTTCTTTCAACCTTATCGCTCACATCTCTCTCCCTCTCTCACCCTGCTCCCAAGCTCCAATGCACTTTGCTCTATTCCTGGAATGTTCTAAATTCCTGCAAGTTTCAGGAGCTTGAATGGACCCCACTGCTTCTCCTACCCTCCCGTGCCATCCTATCTATCAACCTGGACATAAATTCAGTGTAACTGCCTGGAGCAGGTCTTCCATGATCTTCCATTCTCAAGTGTCCCCTGTCATCCTTTCTTATCATACCTTCCACTTTTCTGTCATACCTTACGTTAGCTGACTACATGCTCCAAAAAAGCAAGAATGATCTGTTTTTGTTACTGCTTTATAACAAACATATTAGTAACTATTTGCTCTAGAAATATTTTTGAAAGAATGATTGAACTGGGAGATTAGCGGAGACACCAGAGCACGAGCATTTGAGGTAGTGAGGGAAGACTTAAAGAAACTGAGCTAAGAGTCAAGCCTTAATGATTAAGTAGGGCGGTAATGGCTGAAGAGAGAAGGCAGGAATTCTAAGATTCATGTTTATAGTGTGGCTTTGGTCATGGTTATAAGGCTTAACAAAATCCAGTGCCATTTTTCAGGTGGGTTCCATTTGGATCTGATGTTTGGCAGAAACAATTGCTGAGTAGCAAATCAAGTTTTGAAAAAACTCAATCCAGTTGCTTTCCTAACAATAATTCAAATAGACTCCATGACATTACTGTCATCACTTTACATGTCTACATTAACATTTAAACAGAAAAGCGATATAGATTTAAAGTGGTTTTAGCACAGACTCCTAAATAGTTGATTTGGTGTTGAGATCACACTCACAGTGGCTGTGGTAAGTGGGAGGTAGAGAATACATAAAAGGGAAGTGAAGATGGTGTTGGCTTTTGTGGGCAGAGACTGTGCAGTGGGTGAGGTCAAAACCTGTGGAAAAACTTAAACATAATTTGAACTTATCTGCTAGGATTTGTCTGCTAATGCAACCGGAATTTTAAAAATACTTAGCTGATTTAGATGAGTCGTTAAAAACTATTATATATGAGGCTACCTCATAAGTAGTTGAGAAAAAAGTGCCTCTATCACAAAGAAAGGGATAAAAGCTGAGTCTTCTCAAAAGGTAATTCTAGTTTCAAGGCCTAGGGGTGGGAACAGAAGAAATGAATTTGGGGACAAGGTAATTCTTATCAATCTTTCTATTTTCTGCAGTAGAGCAGGATCTCCTGCTCTTTTTCTTGAATCCTTGGAATGTGCCAAGCTCCCTTTGATTTCAGCCAACTCACAACTTCCTCCCTCTTTCTGAGAACTCTTTGCTGGCATCATCACCTGGCTGATTGCTGTGCATTCCTCAGGTTTTCTCTTACACCAGTTTACAGAGTCCTCACCGCTCCTTTTATACCTTCCACAACTGTCCTTCTTTGTAGCACTGTCAGGATCCAAAAAGCTTTTGAATGTGAACCCCAAGACCAAACTAAGGGCTAACCTCAATGATGTCTGAGGTTCTTTTATTTGCAATTCTGGGAAGATTTGATAGAAGCTTGGTGGTATTGTGCTTATCTGATTTGGCTTCTTAACTGAGGCAAAGAAACACAGAAACTAGTTTTTTAGCTCTATAAGAATAATGATTGGCTCCATTTAAACCAAAGGAAATGCAGGAATTCTGTTCTGTCCCACTGGGTTCTAAATGATACAGATACGTACTTGGCATTTTCTACTTTTCCAGTTTCCTCTTACAGGCTTTAAGTCCTTGCCTATAGATAGCATATTCCTGAGCCCCACTTGGAGAGAATGGATTGGAAATGACTAGAGAGATGGTATATAAATAATTTAGATATGGAAATCTAGCTAGCTAACTATTTTACCATACACACATATTTTTATTATAGACATGTAAGATAAATATCTATTTAAGCACAACTCCTGACCTAAATATGGCGTGTATAATTCTCAGGCCACAGACTCAGAAAAAATATTTTTCTTTGTTTTACCATAATTCAGTTTACTTTCTATTACTCACAGATGAAAGAAACTCAATCTCAGCTGATTCCATTTTACTTCAGTTCTGTGTTTCTCAGTTGATCAGAATCCCTAGGTCTTCATAGAAGTTCCAGGTGCCTAGAGAGAGCCAGGTGTCAGGAAAGTGGTGCAAAGAACCTCACATCTGATTGTCATCCCTTCGAGTGGGCACCTGCAGAGTCTTCTAGATGCTGATGAGTGTCCTCCGTCACCTTGCAGATCACTGTTGCATTTACCTCACACTGTTTGGGAGGCCCTGACCGGCCCAACACCTTCCTCTGCCTGTCTGCACCCCTCTCAAACACTCCACTCCTCTACTTCCTTCCTTACACCACCACCACCTGGCAGGGTGTTCTTTGTCTCTCAGGCTCTTCTGCCTCCAGATGCAGCCTTTTCTCTCCATTTTCCCCATGCCAGCGAGTTAGATGTAGGTTGGCTACTTCTATCACATGGCTTGGTCTAAGAGCTGAAGAACGGTGGGAATAGTCATGGAAATGTCCTCACATATTCTTAAAGGACAGGAAAGACATTTACAGCATATGACATGGTTTGAGAGAAGGTTCTGAGGTTGACATGAGATAAACCAATAAAAGAGATACTGAACAAGGAAAGAGACTAAGGTGGGCCATTGAAGAAATGAAAGGAGATAGGTTCTGCTGAAGGATTTTCAAAGAGATGCTAATGATCTTGAACATGATCCCTGACTGAAGATGCTGCCAGTGATCTTAAATAGAAAATATAGTACATGTTATTGTATCTAGAAATGTTGAAACATACACGGACTTGAATATCACTCAATTACCCGTTAGTCTCAAACACAAAAAAGTATCCTACAACTCTGGATGCTTGCCTCATTTGCTACACATAATGTGGACTTGTCCTCAGTCCCTTGGTTTAGAGATGTGACACCATTCTAGCTCCCCAGTTTTTAGGTCTGTATTTGTTGGGGAATAATAGAAGGTAAGCACCACTTCTTCAGTGAAATATTTTTGCTCATTTTCTAAAATGCTATTTTTTTCTGGCTATTTAATAAAGAAACTTCATTACAGAATATTTGGAAAAATACAGAAAAAATACAGAAAATAAAATACAGAAGAAAATAAAATACCTATAAATCCGTCACTCAGAGATAACCACCATTACCATCTTGATGTATGTACTTACAGTCTTTTTCTCTACATAAAGATGTAAATTTTTTATTACAAAAACGTAATGATACTTCACATACTATTTTCTACCCCATTCTTTCCCTTGAATTTATTGTGACCATTTTCCAAATCATTAACTGCATTCCTAAAATAATTCTTACTGGTTGCTCAGGCTTCAATTATGTGTATACACCATAATCCATTAATTCTATTCCCTGTGGTTCAACATTTAAGTTGTTTTCAATCTTTCACTATTACCAAGAGCATAGCTTCACTTAAAAAATAGTAAAACAATTGGTATTGCCATTACCACTGCATTTTCTCTCTTCAGAACAGTACGCAAATTGAAATCACACATACAGTTCAGGGACTGAAAAGACCAGAAAGAGAAGATTACTTTGGTAGCAGTGTTTATAATTTTTAGAGGCTGTTTAAATTGAGGGTAGAAAGTTCCAGTGGGAGAGATAACTAGCATTTGGCAAAGACTTTACACGAAGGAAGTATCACAAACAGAAACGGTGTGAAGGACTGTAAGGAGGATTGAGGAACAACACCATGTAAGAAGCAAAGCAGAGAGGGTGCCTGGGTGGCTCAGTTGGTTAAGTTGGCTCGGGTCATGATCTCGTGGTTGGTGGGTTCAAGCCCCATGTCTGGCTCTGTGCTGACAGCTCGGAGCCTGGAACCTGCACCGGATTCTATGTCTCCCTCTCTCTCTGTTCCTCTCCCACTCGTACTCTCTCTCTCTCAAAAATAAATAAAGATTTTTTAAAAATTAACAAGCAAAACAGAGAGCTTACAATGATATTTTAAGAAGCAATTTTTTTTACTTTAATGACAAACATGTCAGGTGCTGAAGTCCATTGGGAGGGTCACAAGACAGTGTGATGCAGACAGCTTCCAGACAAGCACTCTGGCCTCCATGCTTACGGCTGTGCACTGGGTCTTAGCATCAAGCCAGTTTAGTTAACATGCTGACTTGTGGTATTTATGGACATGAAACTGTACCTACAGATAAGATAAGTAGGACAAAAAGAGTGTGAGTCTACAAAATTTTATCCACATCTGAAGTGTCTCTGAAAAGTCCAGTCCCTTGTGACTCACTCATTCATCCTACTCCATAAGTAACATTATTTTGCAATAATTTATAGCTCAGAGAAGATACTCTCTCCATCTGGAAACAGGAACATGCAAGGAGGCAAAGTAAAACAAAAACAAACAAACAAACAAAACAATTGAGCCCAGGAAGTTCAAGACATTCAGAATTGCTTAGAGAGACTACGGATACCTTCAAAGAAAAGGAACTGGATTCAATTTCCTAGCACTCTTCCCCCTGTCTACATATAGCCTAAGTAACAGCCATTAAGAGAGTTCTGCCTCTGACTTTTCAGTTTGTGTCATGATGTTGGGGAACGGCAGTGCCAAGAATTTTTCCCTCTTTAGATCTTTGTGGAGAGATGCTTGCAGTTGGGCGAATGAAAATGTTTGTGACATTAAAAGGCAGCAACCTGTCCTGGCCTCAGTTTGTATCACAAGTGACGTGTGTGAATTGCCTTCTACTCAGGCAAGTAAAAGAGAAAGTTGAAAAAGAAGTTCAAGGATTAAGTTTCCATGTGGGTCTCCATTCACAACAGATGGCCTCCACACGGACAAGCTTTACGCATTCGGTGATCTCCAGATGGGCAAATAAAATGCCATTTTTGATCTTATTGTAAATTCGGGAGGGGGGTTGTTACAATCTTTCAATCAAACAAAAAGGAGAATGGATTTTCTCCAGGCAGGGACCCTAAGCTAAAAGAGTAAACATTAAGGCCATATAAGGATTCTGGACGTAAATTTATTTGTCTTCACAGAAGCTGAAGTTTTAATTTGTTGCAAGCCTTGGAGATAAAAATATACGAATAACTGTAGAATACTTTTGATAGGTTATACATATGGCACACTCAAAGAAAATTAGTGTACAACTTTTGGGCAATCTTATGCAATTCAATATGTATTGTGAAAAGAAACTGATTTTAATAGTTTCATTGAATATTTGATTTTCTAACTATCTTCCCATTTAAAATAGGGAATTATCTTTCTTAAAATTATCTTTCTCTTCCTTATTCTACTAAGCAATCAACTTTCCCCATTATTCCTGAAAGGGCTCCTTTCCTCTTCATTTTCACGACAGCCTCAGCCATATCATCAGGCGCCTCTTTGATTTATACAATACAGCACACAATTGGCATCTTGCCTTTGATTTGGTGTTTCATTCTGCTTCCCCACCTGAGCCAGTCTCTTCAATATTCTCCTCAATTATGTGACTCCCGCATCACTCACACACACACACACACACCTAAAAGCATCTGATTTGAGTAGCCACCTCATGATTGAAGTCCAAGATCCTGATTACAGCAAAGAAGGTTAAGTATCAATTTAAGCAAAATAAAGTTCTGTGTAAACTTCAATTCTTACTAAAAACCCATTGCTCTGCTTTAAAAACAGGACAATGATAGGGGCGCCTGGGTGGCTCAGTCGGTTGAGCATCTAACTTTGGCTCAGGTCATGATCTCACGGTCGTGGGTTTGAGCCCCACGTCGGGCTCTGTGCTGACAGCTCAGAGCCTGGAGTCTGCTTCAGATTCTGTGTCTCCCTCTCTCTGCCCCTCCCCCACCCATGCTCTCTCTCTCTCTCTCTCTCTCTCTCTCTGTGAAAAATAAACTTTAAAAAAAATTTTAAAAATAGGACAATGATAACGCACACATGTTCTTGATTCTATTAATATATTTAAATATCATAGACTTTGCATTTTACCCTAGGACACCAAACAGCCAAGACACTCATATACATGGAAACATTTGATTAGTGTCTACACCTTTAATTAAGCCAAACAACCTAGCCCAGTGCCAAACCTATGGTCAATTTTCAGTGAATAATTGATTTTAAAAATTTTAATTATCTATTCAAGTCTTAATTTTTAAAAAATGTAGTAGCTTCTGAGATTTACAGTATAGCATATTGAGGTGAGGCCCAAATACATCCACCCAGAGAAAAGCTAAGTGAGAAGCAGCACCACCTATTGGTGATAACCATAGTCTCTGGAGTCCAGTAGATCTGGGTTCCAATTCTGACTTAAATATTGGTTTGTACTCTAGGATGTTACCTGCCTCTACAAGCCTGGGTTTTCACATATATCAAATAAATAAAATCGTAGTACATACCACATATCAAGTTGTGTAAGGATAAATAAGATTGTACACGTAAAGCTCTTTGTGCATTTTAGCAATACCCTGCCCTGCCCTTACATACACACAAATTCACACACAGCTATGATTATGTTCAGCATCAATGAACCTTTCTTTATAAGCTACTAGAAGAGAGGGGCTTTGTTTCTGTCGTGTGGAACAATGTTGAGCAGTACATCTGTTGGATGCTTCATTATGCCTTTCGTTTATTGTGGTGATAAAAATTCTGTTGCTGTATTCCCTAATTAACCCTCTATTTCAGCTACATCAAAAGTCTTATCTTTCCAATAAATCCGATGTTCTTTTAAAACCCCCTAACTTCACCCCCGATCTCTCACCTATCCCCAAAGTTCTGGGAACTAGCAAGTGACACAATGGTTTTCTAGTTAGCACGCATGTGTGTAAAGGTCACCTGTATTTGACATCTGTTACCTTGTCCATAATCAGGACTGAGGTGACTGCTTTTGGTTGTCTGCACGTATGTCTCCTTACTTTATCACCTGGTGGTCTCCTTTCCAGAATTCACAATTTCAGCCAAAAAGACCAAGAGTTCCTGGGAGACAAGAAGCATCCTTCATTCGAGGGTGTGGGAAGGAGCACAGACATATGGTCTATGACCACAGGTAGGAAAACTACTTGGAATTTTCACAGGTGGGCACCTATCACTGCAGCCATGTTGCAGGTCGTGTCCTTGGAACATAATTGGATCTGTCAGCCCTGACAAACACAGGATTTCTGCTCCAATCCACTGAGAACCCACTGTTCTAACTGCTTGTGGGATTTGTATTACTACCTGCCTTGCTTCTCCCACATGATTCTTGTTCCTTTGAGTCTTTTCACGTGCTCTTGCTCTATGATATGCTGGCCAGTCTATAGAGCATTCCACTTGATCATCTGCTGGAAAAGGGGCTTTCTGTTGACTTTTAAAACCTGTATTAGTTGAACATTCAACTAATATAGTAAATTTCAAGGTAAGGTTGAAACTCATGACAGAATGGAATAGTGGAAAAAGCACAAACTTGGAGTCTCATAAGCCCTGTGAGATCTGCATCTGTTTCCTCACTGCATACTTACAGTGCAGACTTGTGATGTGCATGGAGTGAAATAAACAAGTATATAAAGTACCTGGTGCAGTATGTGAGACATTAGTTAGAACCCAATTCATTTTCCGTACCCTCCTCCCTACGTGTTCTACATCTCTTCTCTGAGTTAGAGTCTAGCAAGTAAGAAGGCAGTTGCATGTGCCGGGCATCTCCCTGGAACCTACATTCTTGGTCCAGAGATGTTTACATGCAGTATGCAGGGGTGAGGAGGCTGTCAGCATTGAGAGTAAAATAATAATGAGTTTATTCTCCTGAAAACAAGGTCTAGCTAAGCTGATATATTATGCCATGACTGTCTTATAGAGAAAGATGGTCTCTTCTGTGTACTTCTGAGCATTTTTGAAAGGTGCATTGAAAAAGACTGAGGAATTCCAAGAAATTTCAAGCACACCATTAGAGTATCAGAAGAGAATAACCGATGGGTACCCTTTATCCCAAGAGTCGTAGACATGGATTTTTCCGGAGGAGGCTGTGTCTCAGTGCAGGCTGCCATGGCAAATACTATAGACAAAGTACTATTCACATCAGAAACCTATTTCTCACAGTTCTGGAGGCTGGAAGTCCAAAATCAAGTGCCAGATTGCCAACTTCTTCTTGTACCTTCACATGGCAGAAAGGAAGCAAGCTAGTTCTCAGTCTTCTTCTTATAAGGACACTAATCCCACTCATAAGGTGCCCACTCTCATGACCTAATCACCTTCCCAAGACCCCACCTCCCAATACCATCACATTGGGATTAGGGTTTCAACATATGAATTTGGGGGAGGCACATTCAGTCTACTCAGGCTGGGTTTCCTTCTGTTTTCTCATTTGCTTTCATCTTTCTCCTTCCATGCTGCTTCCACATGGCCCTCGCTTCATGAAAGCACACGACTGGTTTGTCTTTTGATTTTATGTCATAGAGCCTCCCTCACACCTTAGTCTTCATCTAAAAGTGGCTTCTTATTATGTATTTAATATCCTTTCCCTCTGTTACTGTCTCAGTGCCCCCAGTTATGGATGTCCATGGTGACTGACAGTTCTTCAAATTCTTGCTTTGAGCAAAACTTCCTCCTGATTCTGTAGAAGTTTCAGATGGATAAGCAATGAACCTCTCATACATTATATGAACATTTTGCCCCGTGGCCTAGAATTTCTGTATTTAAATAGGAGTGGTTTTTTTTTTTAATGAAAGAGGATTGGATTAAAAGCTCAAAATATTGTTCTCTAATTGTGTCCTGTACTACTTCCTGATATCCACAGATAAGACTTAAGTAGGCTTCCCTGTGAGTTAAATTTCTTGTGTTTAATATACCAGAATATATGGGGTAGACCGTTAGCTTTTGGAAGAAAAAAATTATGGTTCTTGGCATTGTGCTTTTTTTCTTTTTCTGCAAATACGACTGTGGAACCATCTCTGGATTCCCTAGTCTTAGAGACATACACCAGGTTATTTATAATTTTGTGATTTCTCAATATAGCACACACATTATTCTGGAACCTTAGCTCTGAATAAATGCCTCTGTGAATTCAAATACCAATCTGTTAATCAGTTTTCATGATCAAGAGAAAACAAATAGATTATTTTGACATTTTTAGCAATATATTTAAAGTGAAAGATGATCTTGTGGACTCTGTGGTCTGGTCTCGGCTGATGCAATTATGCCAGGAGTCCCCTGTAAAAGTAATTAGGGAAGTTGAAAAAGTGAGCAGTCCCCAGATGTGATCTTACCAGTGGCCTTAATATATGACATCAATGAGTTAAATGAGGAAACTACCAGAGGCCAAATATCTAGGTTTTAGGTTTCAGATGAAGTTTTTGCTTGTGCTCACCTCAGGAAATGAATATTGCATTCATAAATTGTTGTTCTTATCCAGGAGATGAACCATAGCAGTTTCATTTAGCCCTAGAGTATTAAATTTCTTTAACACTTTGCCACATTAGAATATGTTTTCCATCCGAATGTGATGATGCAATATTTGAAGGGAAAAATCGTTAGCCAAGTGACATTCCATAACAAGCCATAAAAGTTTATGATGCACGTAGTAGGATAATTGGCACAACAGGAATTGAATACTTCCTTATGGATAATATTTGATAAGCTATGGCATGTATAACAATCATAACATTCCAATTGACCAATGATGGCTACTTTAGAATGCATTTATTTTATTGTTTCCATAATGGATTTTACAGTGCCAGAATTGGTTCTACTCTACTGGAAAGATGGAAAAAGGACCATATTATTTTTCCTCCTGCATTTATTTTCCATTGTAATCTTTTGCTTGTGCATTTTATTTTCCCCCCACCAGACTTTTTCACCACAAGCTGTTGACAAAGGATTTGTTGAAAGGCAAAACTAGTGGACAGCAATGTTTTAGTTTTCTCCTCAAGGTGGCATTCTTTTGCATAAAGTCCTTTTATAATATTAATTAACTCACTCCTGGACAGTGTCCTTTCTCCCAGGCTCTAGCTTTTCTAAACCTCACACCTGTTTTTCCTTGGGTGTTGTGCTCTATAAGCTTATACATTTCCCGATATTTCCCAGTGTAGCTTCTTATGAAATAACACATTTCCCCCAAACCCCTGCAAAACTTCTACCCAACTGTTTTCAATAGTGGCAGTCAAGCCTGAACTTGTCAGTCAAAGCACAGCTTATCAGTCTGAGCTTTTTCTTTTTAAGCTTTTACTCGGTGACTTTTGAGACCTGTCAACACCCAGTTGATTTTAGCCCTAACAATAAAGTCACACTCTATCTCCCACATAGAAGCTTTAAGATTAAATTCTGATGTCATATACGTCATATTTACATAGTTAAAACTCATAACAAGCAACCCACAGGCAATAGGATGTAATAACCATGCAACAGAGCCATTTCCTGTCCCCCTTTTTTCTCTCACACTGTGTTTCGTGCGGTTTATTGGATGTGAATGTTTATGAAAATGAAAATCGTCTGGGAGAAACCTGCTGGCCAGGTCTGAGGTTTAGAAGAATTCAACTGGAGGGGAATATAGAGCTGTAAATGCTTGGCCACCTCTTACATTATAAAGTAGAAGCACTTTCAACATTCCCTTCCTTTCCAGAAAAGAGAGAGATGAGAGGCCACCATTACATGCTCTAACAGCAGATTTTTAAGATCTTTAATTCTGCTCTTAAAGGAAAACAACTAACTTAGTCAAAAAAACACAAAACACCAAAAGTTTTATAGTTTTCACTTTTAAACACAAAGCACCTACTTCAAATGCACTGCAAGGTGAAATTTAACCACGGATGCGATTTAAGAGTCAAATCTACCGTGGCACTTTCAACAGCCAATTTGAGAGGAGTTAAGCATTTTCTTGGCAACCACTTTAGAGCTAGAAATATGTGTGTCATGTTAAAGCAAGAAAATGAAAGCCACTGCCTCTGATTTAATATGAAACCTCTGTCGCATCAAAAGATTAGGGCTTAGGTAAAAATATTGACAAGAAAATAAGGCTTAATGGAAGCACATTAAGTACCACAATGTGGACACTTTCTTGTAGTTTCATTATTTAAAGTGAGGCAGAATGAAATCATTCTCTTAAGAGTGTTACTTTGGAAAACCTTCCGTATACATAAAGCCTTAAGATATCATTTTTAAATAAGGTCTCATTCCTTCTGGGATAATCACACATATTATTCATGTTAAAAGATGCACACGACAATTTAACAACTAGATGCTAACATGCTAGCAAACATTTGCATTTCCTTTCTATAGTATGTAAAAGGTGCAGTCCTATTCCTCATGTGAAATAATATTAAGAAAAACTCAATGGAATTAATCATTTCTCACGGTTATGATTTTGAGAAGTAAAACAAAAAGAAAAAAAGACAGTAATAACATTCTTCACAAAGGCTCATCTTCCATTGTTTCCATACAAAAATCAGGCTATCTCAACATTTTTTTTTCTTATTCAACTATATAGGATGATTTTTGTACTCAGTTTTGTTTCAACAAATAGAGTTCCTAGAAGTACATAGACCCCAGAAATATAAATGCTTTTTTTTTTTGCCAGCAAAAGATATATTTACACACCTCTCTCTCTCTCCCTATCTCTTTGTCTCATGTGCATGCTCATGCCTACATATACTCCACGTGTTCATGGAATAACTGAGAGAATTCAGGAAAGGACTCCTCCAGCTAGAACTATATGCTTTCTCCTCACTGGCCTGAGGTTCTGCTAACTGAATCCATTCCTCCTTGTCAGGCACTCTGTCTTGAACAATTGTCAGTTCAAATGAAAATGCTCCTAAAATAAGAGTTTGTGGAGTCCATGAACTCCCCACATCAAGCTAATGAGCTAATATTGTTCATTAGCATCATATTGAGAGATAGTTTAAATTTACTTGGAGGAATAATTAGTATCGTTTTGAGAGCACCCACAAGTTTTGAGGGCACTGTCTAGGCACTGTGAGGAGTATCAGGACGACTCAGTCTCCTACCCAGTGGGACGTGAAAGAGGTCAAGGACAAGAAGACAGAGAAAATAAGGTTATAATAGAAGAGATAGAGGAAGAGATGACAACAGGTGGAAAAGGAAATTAAAACAGAAAACCAGAAAATGTCAAAGGCAAATTTCCTCTCTTACAGTTTTGCATGGCATAGCCAAAGAGCCAAAATATAGCAACAATTTGTCAAATCTGCTTTCCTTCACCTGCCCTTTTGCAGACCAGAGAGCCTTGCAAGAATAAGAAAAATCAGTCATGCCCATGACTATGTTTTTAATTGCAGAAATATCTGACATATTTACCCAAACATGTGTCTCTGTGAATAAAGGGATGCTATTAAGGATTGCATAGAATTGCAAGGCTTTTGCATAAGGTTTTATGAAATTTTAGTTATTAATATAATTGCTGTTGAAACATGAAACTGAGACACATCTCTGCACGACAAAAACATAACCACTTCATCTCTGCCTGATTCTTTCACTTGTGTGCTAAAATAAACTAGAGGCGGCTGAAGTTTAGAACGGTTTTTCAGAACTGTAAATCCTGTTGAGTGTAAGCCACTTAGAGAAGGGTGATTGGTCGAAGATTATTGGTCTCTTTCAGATGGTATCAAATTAAGGGCTGGATTCAGCTCCCGGAGTCTGTGATAGCAATTACAGATGGAGCGAACTTCAAACGCTTTGGAGCTTGTGTCTAATTCAGAGTAACACATGACATCTTGGACAGATCCCGACATGCTTATGAAAGTATAAATGGAGTTGGAAATCTCACGAAATAAGTTAAAGATATCATCCTTTATGAGGTATGACTATAAAGTAATAGAACTGCTTTTGAAACCAACATTGCAGAACTTACACGTGCAAGTTGAATGTTGTCCCTTTAAAAACAGTCATGTGAGAGGTTCTACATTCACCCAAATGTTGCTGCCAGAAACGGCCATGGTCTTTCCTTGCCAATGGAAATGCCTCTGCTTTGGAGTGTAAATTGGAAATTTAAAATGGATGAAGATGTGCAGCCCAAGGTCTGATGAATAAAGTTAGTAGTTCAACTGAGGGATGGAATTCAATGGAGCAACAAGTAAATGAACCTTGTTAAGAAATTTTGCATTGTAACGTGTAATAAAAATAGCTAACACTTGCATTCTTACCACGTGCCAGATGCTGTCCCGAGCATTTGACACACGTGATTTCATGCAATGTCCACACTAACTCTGTGATGCAAGCTGTATCAACACCATTCTAAAAGGAGGGAAATTGAGGCACAGAGGAAAACAAAGCACCAGACCAGGCAGCTAGTGAGTGGCAGAACCAAAGATTCAAGCCTGGGGAGTCAGTCTCCAAAGCCCTTGCCTTTAAGTACTGTGCAATATTACCTCCAAGAGTCGCCCTAAAGGAAGACCTAATCAAGTTCCGATTTAAGGGAACAGGCTGTTGGATGTAACATTTGCTCATTATCAACTCTGAACATTCATAATGTATTAATGTGTGAGTATTCAAAGGCTTGGATTTGAAGTTTATGGGCTAGCTTGCAGGAGCCTATCCTGTAACGAGTGATTGAGCCTGTTTCAGTCAGCTCTGTGGCAACTGTGGGGGAAAGTTTATACCACTACTATTCCCTCTGAATCTGGGGTTTTGAAAATTCTCTAAATATAGTGTTTGTGAGCGTCAGACTCTCTTATAGGTTCACAAACTTTCAGGGACAGCATTTATTCGGATGCTGTGCATTGAGAGTATTTGGAAATATTCAAAACAGCGAGGGATCCAGCCGAGGACAAGTGGGCTTGTGAGTGCCTCAGGACTCATGCCGGCCAAGGAGAGCCAACAGCAAGATATGCTGGCAAGAGTGCAGGCTTCATAATCAATCAGACCTGATAACGTTGAGTAACTTTGTTGACTTCTCTGAGCCTCAGTTTCCTCACCTGCAAAGCAGGGGTCCCAATGCTCACAGGCTGTGTAAGGATTAAGTAAAATATAATTTAATCTAATTTTGCATGGTACAATCTGTAACAACACACCTTTTATAAATAGGGGTTTTCTTCCTTTTTCAGAAATATCCTTGGATTCTCCAGCTGAAAATAAATTACCTTCCAAATCATTGACTCAGCTTTCTCAGTGTTAGGAGTGTAATTGTGATACGGTAATTTAGACGCACAGAGGAAGGTTATTTTTACTGGTCTTGTTCATGATTCACCCCTGCTATTTTATTTGCCTAAAGTTTAGTGCCTGCAGCAGGCACCAATTGGGTTCCAACTGATAGAGACAGCACATGGGAGGAGGTGTGGGGTCTGACAAAGGGCTTGCAGCTGTTGAGAGAGCAAATGGATTAGGCAGCCAAGACCAGAAGCATCTGGTAAAACCGACATTTTTTTTCCACAAAATTGACGTTTCTGTCATAAACAATAATTCCTAGCTTTCTTTTCACTACATTTGGAAACTTTTTTTTTTTTTTTAGTGTGGGGATGAGAAGATAGGGGTAGTTCTCTGTCTGATTACCATTTTCTTCAGAGGAAAAGAGGAAGACAACTGAAATACAAAATAAAGGCCAAGGAAAGTGTGTATATTTGTGCGAATGCTTGTGTGTGTTGGCGGGGGCGGGGGTGCGGTGCGTTTGTCTGCAGCACAGAATAGGCATAAGGGGAGGCGTGGGCCCAGAGAGGCTGGGAAAGTTCACTGAAGTAAATCTTGGGAAAAACAGTGGAAATGTTAAGGTGTGCATCAAGATTACCAATCAGATAGCATTGATCATCAAACTGATGTCCCAGGATATCTCTGAATTTGCACTGTCACATGTTGTTCAGTTCTCCTTTCCTCATACAGACCAAGTACCACCTGAGCCTTGAGGAGTGACTCCAGGTGGAGAGACAGGGAAGGAAGCAGTATCTAGAACAATGCTGAGTCATTCCCCCAAATATCCCTCAGGAGGCTGAGGTGCTCACAGCGACAATGTGGTAATTTTGTCCACTTTAAAGAATACTCAGGTCCAAAACCCAGTACAATCTGAAAGCAAAGCCAGACTCAGGCTGGCCCAGGACTTCCCTGGCCTTATGATGCACCCCTCCCCAGGAACAGCCCAAGGTGGACCTACCATTCCTCACAATAACTCATTCAATAAACACTTCAGACTGAATACCTACCCTCTGGCAGGCCCTGTTAGTATGGATAGAGATCAGGAAGTAATCACAAAACCAAGGCACGAAAGCCCCTGACCTCCCAGAACTTATATTCTTATGGTAAGACAAAAACAATAAACAAGCTAAATAAATAATAAATAGATATAGTGTAGTAGATGGTGATAAGTGCGGGAAAGGGGAATAGAGTGTGAAAGGAGCAGTGTCAGCCTCAAGTAAAAGTGAGGGAAGAAGCCTGAGGTAGCTGCAGGTAGCAGTCGCCAGGTAGAGGCAGGCAGGGTGCAGAAGCTGGGGCCAGAGTATGCGAGAAGGGCTTGAGGGACAGCAGAGAGGCCAATGTCAAGTGAGCAAGGAGGAGAATATTAGATGAGGTCAGAATAACGGAAGCAGGACACAGGCTATTGTTAAAAACAAGACAACATGGGGGCACCTGGGTGGCTCAATTGGTTAAGTGTCTGACTTTAGCTCAGGTCATGATCTCACCGTTCGTGAGTTCAAGCCCCGCATCAGGCTCTGTGCTGACAGCTCAGAACCTGGAACCTGCTTCAGATTCTTGTCTCATTCTCTCTCTGCCCCTACCCCACTTGTGCTGTCTCTCAAAAATAGATAAATGTAAAAAAAAATTAACAAAAAAACCAAAAACAAAAACAAGACAGCATGTCCCAAATGGAGTCACTTATGCTAAGCCTCACATCACCAAACCAAGACCTGACTTAATTACAGTTTTTGGCTCTTTCAGAATTGGAGTCTTAAACCAACCAATGAGAAATTCCCTGGTCAGCAGTTGATCTAATAGACTCCTGCCATTCCCTACAGGAAAGTAACTTTGTAATAACTAGTCTGTTTTGTTGCTGGTAGTGTTATTGTCATTGTTGCCTAGTGTGGCTTCCTTGTTCTTGATTCCTTGCACCTATAAAAGCCTTTCATTTTGCACAGCTTCTCAGAGCTCCTTTCTATCTACTAGATTGGAATGCTGCCTGATTTGTGAGTCACGGAATAAAGCCAAGAGGATCTTTAAAATTACTCAGTTGAATGTTTTTTAACACTGGGGAGGGCTTTTTGGCTTCTACTTTGAGTAAGATGGGACAGAGCACCTACTGTGTGCTAGGCATTAAATGGGGTTCTGTCTTATGAGTATTCTCTGGAGTGCTACCAAACAGATAAAACTAGCTCCTTTATCAGACAAGGCAAGTGGAGCTGAGAATTCACGATTAGCCCAAGATAACACTGCTGCAAGATGGAGGAACAAAGGGTGCACACCAGAGCCCATGCAGACCAGAGCCTGAATCCCCACAACCTGCAGGGCAGGTAAAAATCAGAAACCCTGGACAGGGTGTGACCTGCCAAACTGCAGGGTTGCCTAAAAGCAATCCTGTTGTGAAAAAGTTGTCATAAAGTGTTGCCATAAAGTATTTACATCTGTCTTAGTGCCATCCTCCCTGGAGGACTCTAAATGACTCATGGTTTCCAAGACTGGTTTGTACGGGAATCACTGAGGGGATTATTTGAAAACACTGGTTTCAGAACCCAACTGGAGACGACTGAACCAGGAGATTGTGGTCCGTAAAACTTTCTGATGATGGACCTATATTTTACTGAAGCACTTCATAGATAAAAGTATTAGGAAGAAGGCATTTTGGAAATGAAACCACAAGTACAAATCTCGTGGTATACAGTCTTCGATCCCAGTTAATTAAAGGACAAAACTCAAAGCCTTTACTGCCTTGTTAGTTGTTCACTTAATTGATTTGTTGCTTTATCTACTGAGTTGTTTTTACATTTTGGAATCATAGCTATTAAGTGTTCAGTAAATGTGCTTAGCTGACAAGTTTTGCAATAACCTTTTTTTATGGTCTACTTACTACTTTAAATTTTTTTAAATGTTTATTTACTTTTGAAAGAGGGAGAGAGAGACAGAGAGAGAGAGATACAGGGAGAGTGCGAGTAGGGAAGGGACAGAGAGAGAGGGAGATACAGTATCTGAAACAGGCTCCAGGCTTTGAGGTGTCAGCACAGAGCCCAACGCGGGGCTTGAACCCAGGAACCATGAGATCATGACCTGAGCCAAAGTCAGATGATGTTTAACTGACTGAGCCACCCAGGTGCCCCTACTTACTACATTTAATAAATGCACCATTTTAACCTGTTAAAAACAAAAACCCAAAAGCCACGCAAAACAAGTGGTTTAAACCACTAGTAAGTTTCACTACCTTCCTCTGTGCCTGTAATCTCACCACACCTATAACAAAGACGTAAATTCTGCTTTCTTAAGAACTAATCAAATAATCTCCTAAGGACCACTATAATCAACAGTTATTTTAAAAATCCAAACTGACGTACGTCGTTCTGTTTCTTTACCAAAAAACGTTTCACTTTTTATAGTGACCATGAGATAGCTTTGCCTTTTACATTACCGAAATGTGAATTGCTTCATGTGGTATTATTTGCTAATGCTGCCACACAAGCCATAGGTAATCTGCAATACTGTTCAGATAGGAGGGAGGTGGAGAGCTTTGATGGTTCACACCGTGGAAGAACCAAAGGAAGGGCGTGTGCCCTGGAGCTGTCCTAACCTTCGCGTCTCTCTCACCACCCATTCTGCCACCAGTGGCCCGATCTCTAAAATCAACCGAGTCCCACCAGTTTACTGTGGCAGGGTCAAAACCAGTTCTTTTGCTTTTTGTTTTGTTGTTTTACAGATTTGTTCCTGTATGATCCCATTCCAGTGCTTGAAAAAGCAGAGCAAACATTACATAATCCCTGCTGATTGAAGGATAATGAATATTCAGTTTTCAAAATCACTTCCAGATAACAGCGGCCACTTAAAATTAATTAGTTTAAGTACTTTAATGTGTTTTAATCGGAAATGGATGAAATCGAAGTGGCACTTCTCTACTAAATGAAGGTGTTTGGTTTATAGGAATTATTTCAGTAAGATAGTCCTAAATGTTACCATCTGAGAATAAACAGCAGCCTATCAACACTTCTTACGTCTGTACACGACAGACCAGTGGCACTCAGAATGCAGGCCTCCTTCCCCTGCTGCCAGGCAGGCCCTGTACCCGCTTCTGGTTGATGGACTGGGAAGACTTGGCAGAATGTAATCATCCAGGAAAGGCCTCCTTTGTTCTCTTCCCCTGCTGGAGCAGTCATAGGACAGGTGAGATGACAGAGCCCTGACATCAAAACAAATGGGCTCCTGGGTGACCACGTGGAGGACAATTGCACAATTGGTCTGACAAGGCAATCAGACTTCCAGTAGACTTTGCACAAAAGAAAAATAACACTTCTTTTGTATTAAGTTGCTGTGATTTAGGTGCTATTTGTCACTGCACCATAACCCATCCTAGTCTGATGAATTCGGTATGGACTGAAGAAACATGTTTAACAATGCCAGAATGCTAACAACGTAGTAACCACATTAAAAAAAATTTTTTTTAACATTTATCTTTGAGAGACAGTGAGAGACAGAGCGCAAGCAGAGAAGGGGCAAAGAGAGAGGGAGACACAGAATCTGAAGCAGGCTCCAGGCTCTGAGCTGTCAGCACAGAGTCCAACGTGGGGTTCAAACTCATGGACCGTGAGATCGTGACCTGAGCCAAAGTTGGACGCTTAACCAACTGAGCCACCCAGCCCCCTTCACAGTAACCTCATTTTAGAGGATTCTCCAGCATTCTGTCCATTTGGACCTTACTTCCAGCATTCTGTCCATTTGGACCTTACTTACTCCTTTTTGGTTTGTTTGGGGTTTTTTTTTCCTTTTTTGATAAGTTTTTCTTTTCTGTATCCATGTATTGTAACTGAACATTTATAATATGCTTTTTTTCATTGTCATCTCCAAACAGAGTTCAATATACATGTAAGAGAATTACAAAAATGCAAAATCCTTCTGGTCCCTTACTCGGTCACCCCCTACGTCATTACTACCTCTTCTGTATGGTCATAGGTCAGTCTCTTCCCACAGCATATACAGTGGCTAAGAGTACAGGCTGTAGGGTCAAGCAGATCCAGATTAAAGCCACCTGGGTAGGTGTTTCCATGCTTCACTTTCCTCAGTGCTGAAGTCCGATGATTGGAGAAATGATCTCATGAGTTCTTGTTCTGGGTTTTGTTTTGCTTTAAGATACACAAGACAAACAGGTATAAAGCATTTAGCACAGTGCCAGAACAGATGTTTCATCACGTGATTTAAAGAGGAGGGAAACAAATGTTTGCTGAACGGATCTTGCTGTTTTACGTGAATTATCTCACTTAAAACTCAAAACAGCCCTGCCATTAGGTATCATCCCCACTTTATAAGTAAGAAAACAATGGGGCGCCTGGGTGGCTCAGTCGATGAAGCATCCGACTTCAGCCCAGATCATGATCTCACAGTTCGCGAGTTCGAGCCCTGCATCCGGCTCTGTGCTGACAGCTCAGAGCCTGGAGCCTGCTTTAGATTCTGTGTCTCCCTCTCTCTCTGTCCCTCCCCAGCTCATGCTCACACTCTGTCAAAAATAAACTTCAAAAAGAAAACGAAGATTCTGAAGGGGTTAAAGAACTCGCCCAATCTCACAAAAGCTGTCAGTGCTAGAGCTGTGAGTGGAGCCACATCTGTCAGGAGCCCAGCCGACTGCTCCTTTCACTGCACCAGCCTTGTCCTTACTCACCATTAGGGATAAAGATTTTCTGGGCACATGTTTTTATTTATTTATTTATTTTTATTTTGAGAGAAAGAGAGGGAGAGGGAGCATGTGAACATGGGAGGGGCAGAGGGAGGGAGAGAGAGAGACAGAGAGACAGAGACAGAGAGAGGGAGAGAGAATCTTAAGCAGGCTACAAGCTCAGCATGGAGCCTGACACAAGGCTTGATCCCACGACCCTGGGATCATGACCTGAGCCAAAATCAAGAGTCGGATGCTCAGCTGACTGAACCACCCAGGCACCCCAGGCACATGTTTCTAGGAAACATTAAAAGGCAACAGCTCGAAATTGTAAAAATCCAACCACAATGACTAGATAGTAGTTTAAAACATAATTTATATTATATATTAAAAATATTTTTAAATCATGTTAAAAATAAATCAAGCTTATATAATCAAGTTCACTGATGTTTCTTCTTCAACTCCTTAGCTCCTCAGTCTAGTCTCCTGTCAACAAAGATTGTACCTTTTTGTTCATAAAAATGGTTGGTTAGGTTAGAGCCATTTGAAGAAATTATTTCAATCAGCGCAACTAACATTTTTGTCTTTAGGTATTTCCTTTATTAAATACAGTGTTTACAAAAATTTTCTTTTTTTTTTTTTAATTTTTTTTTCAACGTTTATTTATTTTTGGGACAGAGAGAGACAGAGCATGAACGGGGGAGGGGCAGAGAGAGAGGGAGACACAGAATCGGAAGCAGTCTCCAGGCTCTGAGCCATCAGCCCAGAGCCCGACGCGGGGCTCGAACTCACGGACCGCGAGATCGTGACCTGGCTGAAGTCGGACGTTTAACCGACTGCGCCACCCAGGCGCCCCTACAAGAATTTTCTAGTCAAAGTCTTTCACAGGAAACATGAGGCAGTTACAAAGTAGTAACCACTTTACTTGTATCCCTTCCTTCTGTAGGCGTTTTATTTTTCTATGTTTCTTTTGGGGCCTTTCCCATCATCTAAAGAACCCATTTAATCACGAATTAATAACTTTCAAAGACTTCACCCAGTAGATACCAGAAACCAAAGTACAAGAAAAATCAACCAACTAAAGGAAGGATGTTACTTTGAATTTCGAATGTGTTTGGATTTAAAGCACATCGACCTCTGCCCGTGCCCTCATTTTTAGAATGCACCTCATCCTGGCGAATTATTCCTGAAATAGCAACACAAACGGCACCTCCATGTATGTATTAAAACCTCAAATAAAGAGCTGCTAATTGTGATTTGAGGTGATTTTTTTAATGGCCGGTCCTGGCAATTTTTTATGACTCCCAAATGAATTTTAGTCTGAAAGGGTTTGGAAATCAAGGTGATAAACAATATGTCTAATTGCTGGGGTAATGTTCTACACACCGTGAAAATTTGGGTTTCGTGTAATTAAAATTTTATTTTTAAATAAACAAATAATTGATGCCGGGGCAATTGCCAATGCCAGTGGCATCCCTGCTGGAAGAAAGGCACAGTCCCCCCGCAGCTGGGGCGGTGCCTGCAGGCGTCTCCACTTCTTGAGGAGACCTGCTTCAGTCCTTGACCCAGAGAAACATACAAGTACCTTAGGCAACAAAGCTTTACTTTGTTTCTTTCCATAAGTGGTACATATATTTTAGCTTTCAAAATAATCTCCTTTCTGGAACCAAAACAATCTTCCTTTTAAATTTATGACCTGCTTTAAAGGGTTTGATTGTCAAACTAAAGGTTAGTTAATGTCTTGGCTTCAATAAAACTTGATTAAAGCTGAAAGATATAATAGTTACAAAATCATAAGAAATAGAAAAAAATGCCTTTGGATTTTTAACCTAAAACTCAGCAAAGTATCTGGAAGGTAGACTTTTCTAGAAAGAAACAAATGGTAGTTATTCTTTATGCAGTACATTTAAATTGGTTTGTAATGCCCTGCCCCAGCAGAAATTTTATTTTTAAGTTAAAAAGAAAAAGCAAAAGGATACAGTACGTGTGCATTGTTGATAACAGAAAACGCAAGAGATCATGTTTTGTAAAAAATATCTGTTATGTAAACCATTTTGATCTTACCTTTAAAAATGTATTATAAATGCCTATATTTTACAAGTAAGTGCTATATTATCTTGGAAGTTAAAACTCAAAATTTAATTGGGAGGTAAATGAAGAGCTGGAACTTTTTCTTTTTTTTTTTTTTTTGGTTTAATGAACCTACTTAAAGTTTAGAAAAATGCATCAAATTAAAAACAATCCTCAATTTAGGCTGCAACACAAAACACCCACAGACCTCAGGAAATCACCAGGCTCATTCACCTTGACCTTTGGCCTCTCACACATTCTAACATTTAGTTTTCTTCCTTCTGTCCATCTGCTTGAACCATTAGTAAAGTTCTTTTGCAACAGCTCGCACAAGTAAGCCAGCTGTCATCGGAGCATATTTAAACTCTGCCTCTTAGTTTCCACTGAATCATGTGTTTGCCCACAGGTCTCATTAAATACAAGGAAGGGCAGTAGTGCAGTCTCAAAACGCTCTGGGGGAACAGACCGTGTACATAAAAGGGTGGTCCAAAGGCCCTTAAACTAATTTGCTTGCTTAGCTTTTTTTTTTTTTTCTTTTTTCTTTTCAATCTTCAGAGGAGTTTTCTGTGGAGAAACAAGATAAACGAGAAATGTATGCAAGGTGATCTATAGAATAAAAAAAAAGGATGATAGGTACATTACCAGAAAAAGAATGAGAGAGAGAGAGAGAGAGAGAGAGAGCGCCTTTTTTAAAAATAAGCTTTAAAGAATACAACTCTTGCACCAACTCCCTTTGATTTGACTTAGGCAATAAATGAATCGTTCATGGTAAGTTCCTGATTTTACCAGAGAGTACAGTGAGGAAGGGGATTTAAGAAAATGGCCAGATGCCACATCAGAGTTGTCAAACTTACTGCTCAAAGGTTAATTGAACTGTCTTTAGTAAAACCCAAAAAAGAAAATGAAAACGTGTCCACTTCCGTACTGTGGAAAGGGTTAAAATGCTGGACTTCCAAGTGAACAGGATATGAAATTTCAAGGCCCATTCTAAGGAGGAAGGCCAGGAAGCAATTAACACCAGGTAAAGCAGGCAAATTAGAGTGGATATCAGGGCATTTGGGGTTCCATTTTTCATAGGGGCAGTATAGATATTTTGGCTGGTCTCCTAAATACTTTTCATTTTCACTGCCATCAGTCTGCTGAGGCTGAGGTCAGACTGTAAAATCAATCACAATGAATATTAACCAGGGCACACTCTGCTAAAGCCAGCCCATCAACAGAATGATCAGAAACACAAATCAAAAGTAGCAAGGCTGAGATTTCACTTGTGCGTCGCAGGAATGGCCAACATATTTGCATCTCTTATAATAGAGTCTATTTCAGAAGTAAAATTAACAGTGGCATTTCCCAAGTCTCTCCAAACTATATGGAGCTCTGATGGATCAAGTCACATCTCTTGGACTCTGTTTTCGATCTCGCCTTCCACGTCCATGTCAGGCAGACTCATATGCATTCCATACCTTACCACCCGGTGCCCAGGTACTACAAAATAATGTGTCATTAGTGATTTTACAAGGAACATTATTTCATACAGAAACCCTCTCTGTGCTAGACACATATTTGAACTCAAATTCAGTTTGTGATTCTGTTTCTGTACACTATTTTTCTTGATTACTTTGGGAACAAATCCTCAATGGGATTTTCAAGACTGTTCAAGATTGGTGGGCACGTGGGACCTACTTATGCTCCTTTCCTCACATTTAAGTTTCTGCCCTTAAAACTGCATCTTCTCTGGGAGTGTAAGATAACAATAGAGAAGGGGCATATCCTTCCCTCTTTCTGGCCTTCCCCTACTTCTGAGAGACTGAATACCAACAGTCCCCAGATCACATATAACAATGGAAATATGATCCACAACCTGCAGCAACCTTTTCAGGAAAACAACCCCTTTATCTGTAATAAGCAGCCCGGAAGCCAACCTGCCAGAAGTCAGACTTGTAAGAAGTCCGAGTGTTACCTCTAGTAATAATCCAGGAAGCCAAACAATAACCCCTCTAACAATGGGTCCCAAATGACCAGTACTCGATTAATAACTGACAGCTCCCCTACTTTTTGTTTCCACTTCCGCCTCAGGACCAACCAGAGAATGCCAAGTACACACTCTTAACCAATCAACACAACTCTTAACTAGAATGTCCCGCTTCTAGTTAGCGCACCGACAGCTTCCCCACACCAACAGCCTCTAATCAGGGCACACGCGAAGCCTTCCCTTTTCTCTACCATAAAGCTTTCCCACGCCTCTGCCAGCCTTTGAGTCTCTGCCACATGAAAATGATAGTGCTGACTCTCTTGTTAAGCAAGCTCTGAATAAATAGCTTTTGCTTGTTCTCATTTGATCGGTCATTGTTTATTTCCACACTTCCAAGAAAGAGAAGCAATTCGTGAGTATCCAATTCATGTCTTGGCTAAAGTACATTTTTCCAGTCTTTTTGGCAGTAACTGAATTCACACAAAAAATAATGAGATCTGTACTAATTTCTCTTTTTTTCCTGCATGTATCCTCCTTCTGCCAAAACTCCAGAAGAGAGGAGGTTATCGGCACTTCCAATCTCAGTTCATTGTCTTGCCACATGGAGTCCAGTGGTTATAAGTTCAGGCACTAGTATTTTGGGGACCAGAATATCCAATGAGGAGATCGAAGCTCTTTCCTCTGACATAGACAATTGCAGCACAATCGGCCTACCTGGCTTTAGAATGTGGCTGAGGCAGCTGGTGGCTCCTGTGGGCTAAGATGATTCATATTGTGGCCGTAACTGTGTTCCAGGATGGTGCTAGACTACCAGAATTTGAATGCCAGAAGAGGCAGGAGGATACTTAAATTCTGTAAGAATTTCAGGGCACCAGTGTTTGAGATTTGGAACATTTAAATGGCTACTATCGAGCATTTCATATGCTTAGTGGCATTTAGTGGCTCTTGGATTCATTATGTAGTCTACAGGTTCCTGGGGTACTCAATACCCCGGCCCCACCGTGTGTTCTCAAACTACCATAAAATTATTCACTACATAAATGCTAATACAGATCGTGGGTTTAGCCGGGTAAGAAGATGGACTTCATCAATGAATCATTTAAGAGAATGGGATCATTATGGTAAAATATGTGCATTATATTTTAGGTATATTAAGGTAGAGAAAAAAATCTGTGTAATTATTACAAACTTAAGGACTAAGAAGAAAAATTTAAATGTATATGCCATAAAACTCTATCTCTAGGAACCAGGGAATCAAGAAAAAAGAGGATCATTTTTTAAATCAGGATTTGTAGTCTTTCTTTCAGAAACTGGATGGCATGGATTAGAAAGAAAGAAAGAAAAGATAGAAAGACAAGGAAGGAAGGAAGGAAAGAAGGAAGGAAGGAAGGAAAGAAAGAAAGAAAGAAAGAAAGAAAGAAAGAAGAAAGAAAGAGAAAGAGGGAGAAGGAAGGGAAGGAGGAAGGAAGGGAGGGAGGGGGGAAGGAAAGGTAATAGGAAGGGAGATGGATAGAAGAGAAAGAGGGAAAGAGAGAAATAAAGACACACTGACTTACTCTGAGAAAGAATTTTACTCAAGAAAAAAAATTTCAATGCCTAGAGGTCAAGTTAAATGGATATGAAAAATAGAAAGGAAATACACTCTCTATGTAAATGATTTTGGGGGACTAATCAGGCAGTATTGGATTTAGATCAGGAAAGGTAATTGGAGACTTTCAGGCAGGAATCTAACTGACAAAAATCTGGGGACCCTATGGAACATGCTTTAAAGAGTAGGATCTTGGATCAAAGGTATTCCAGAACACACAGCAGTGGAAGCAACCAACCGGGACACAGAAAGAAGAAGCCTTGGGACCCTGCAGAGAACGGAGAATGAAGAGAAAAGATCAGACCATGTATTTGGAGAAGCCAGCCCTTTGAATAATGCTCAGGGACGTGCTGATACACCATGGCCACAGTATTAGAGCCTGTGGTCACTAAACAGAAAGTCTACTCTTGTCAACACTGGATTTCCCGGGAACACAATAGGAGAAGGAAAATTAAGTAGTTTAAAACACGTATGTAATTACTAAGGGAAGAGAACTCCAGACTTAATATGGAGACTGCCACCATTTTGTAGGAAGACAAGGTTGCCTTCTTTTTGATGTAAAATGCCATTTAAACAGGGGGTTTGTGTTCCTGCGTATGGAATGCATAGAGCTGCATTTAACTTAATGATAGGGATTTCTCCCAAGTTCAAATGAATTTGCATTTTTAGGTCACAGGTTCAGGAAACTAGGACAAACTGATCGATTCCAGTAAGGCTGAAAAATACGTGTACACTTTTTTCTTTTACTTTGTTTGGAAAAGGCTTTTGCTACAAGAATTACCTTGGTCACGTTGGTTGTGGGTTTCCTCCTGTAATATGTTCTATTGGTCCTTTGTAACTTTGGAAAACCAAAACAGGAGAATGACAGAGTAGGGTTAATTCACCGATGGAGACACTGAAGGAGTGGCATCTATTACTCAGCTGCCATCATTCTAGTCTATGC
The DNA here is from genome assembly GCF_014898765.1 of Herpailurus yagouaroundi. Taxonomy (NCBI): domain Eukaryota; kingdom Metazoa; phylum Chordata; class Mammalia; order Carnivora; family Felidae; genus Herpailurus; species Herpailurus yagouaroundi. Next base: position 44,536,634 of record NW_024412394.1, on the reverse strand, counting down.
TATAGGTGCCACAGGTACCAGGAGTCTGAATGGGACAATCTCCATTCACGCACACATCCAGCAAATACTTACTGAACACATGCCTACAGTGTGCTGGCAACTGTTCTAAATTCTGGAGATATAATGGCGAGCAAAAACACAGACATTCATGAAAGAATCACTCAATGAATGTATTCTGTCCAGTGGAAATAAATGTTCTAGAGGGAGGAAGCATCTGTGGTGTGAGAGGTTTAAACAAAAGAATCTACGTCAGGGAAAGCTCTCCTACAGAAATGCCATGAACTGCGATCTGCAGAAGAGTAGAATTTAACTAGGGTGAATGACAGAAGAGCTTTCCAGACAGAGAGAAATTGCCACAAAGAGGGCCTGATTCCAAGGATATGAAATAAGCCAGAGTAGGTGGAATGCAAAGACCGAGAGGTGCAGTGAGAGAAAGAGACAAAGGCTCAGTGAGACCATGTAGGGCCTCAGGGCTATGTTATAGATCTGAGTCTTTATCTTAAGAGGATTATAAAACTATTGACAGGTTGTAAGCAATGAGGATCCAATTTGTTTCTGAAGTTTACTTCAAAACCCAACAGGCTGGGCAATACAAGAAGAGAGAATGTAGGAGGATTACGTTTAGTAAGAATTGAAATAGTACAGATAAGAAATGAAAGCTTGGGCTAAGGTGTTAAATGCAAATCAGTTGATGAATTTTTAAAACTTTAAAGAAGTAATAGTTGAAAAGCCTTGAGTGTAGACTAGAGGTGAGAGTATGGAAGGTACCCAAGATTACTCCTTAGTTGCTCACTTATGTACGTGAAGGACCAGATACTGGTGCCGTCACTGAGACCAGAACACTGGGAGGAGAGGGAACTTGGAGGCAGTCGTAATCTCAACCTTGAATTTGAGGAATCTTTGTGACATCTAAGCAGATATGCCAAGGAGTCATGATGTGTGAGTCAGGAGTTCAGATGAGATGTCTCTGCTTGAGAAATAGATTTGTAACTTACAGTTGTATTATTTACGAGGCAAAAGTCAAGCCATGGGCATTGCAGGAGATTGTCTAAGGAGAAAGTAGATAGTGGGAAAAGAGACTGTAGAGCTGAGACTGATGAACTTCTGAAATTTAGTGTCCACATGAGGAGGGATGAGCCTCAAGGTGACTGAGGAGGCAGGTCCAGAGAGAGAAGAGGAACACCAAAGGAATATTCCACCACCCTGATACTTGCTCCTCCCCAGAAGAGGTAGGGTATCTAACTGTTATACCTCTTAAAGCTTCATCTTCATGGCGTGAGAGTGTTTCAAGTAAAGAAAACTCTTCAAGTGGAAAGTTGACTATTTTCAAATGTTTCTGCTAGATTGTATGAGATGAAGATTGAGAACTACCCTTTGGGTTTAGTGGTAAGGAGGCCAGTCGTGACCAGGGGGAGAGGTTTCAATCAATGAAAGAATGAGGAGGAAGCCAGACAGGAGTCTTTTGAGAGGTGGGAGGTGACCAAATTAGATCTATAATTGTGCAGTCAATTGATCGGAGTTCCAGTGTTCTAAGGGGCCTGGCAGTGTTCAGCTGCTGAAAAAGATATCGGTTAATGGAGAATTTGATAACTTAGGAATGCACGCTAAAATGATAGGAATAACCAGTCTGAATGCCAATATCACATTTAATCTCCCAACAAATAGAAGGCATGGAATAAGAGAAAATACTCCATCAGTCCAAAGGAAAGCAAGAAAAAGTTACAAAAGAAACACAGAAAAAGTGGAAGAAAAGAAAGTACAAAATAATAGTACTAATCCAAGTTTATCTGTAGTGGTAAGTGCAAAAATATTAATTGTTCCAAATGATGGATTTAAAAAAAAAAAAAAAGATTCAGAGGGCTCCTGGGTGGCTCAGTCGGTTAAGCATCCGACTTGGCTCAGGTCATGATCTCATGGTTCACGAGTTTGAGCCCCATGTCAGGCTCTGTGGTGACAGCTCAGAGCCTGGAGCCTGCTCTGGATTCTGTGTCTCTCTCTCTCTCTCTGCTCCTCTCCTGCTCATGCTCCGTCTCTCTCTGTCTCTCAAAAATAAATAAATAAACATAAAAAATGTTTTTTAAAGATTCAATATGTAACAGCAACAAAAATATAAATTTCCTAGGAATAAATTTGGCAAAATATGTATAAGAGCTTTATAGAGAGATTCATAAAATTTTATTGAAATACATTAAATAAGGCTCTATATATGGAGAGATATGTGCTGTTCATGCACACTTAATTTATGTATGTATCTATATAAATATTTTTATGTATATACATATATGATGGAAAAAATACGTATATTACACAACAGGTAAACGCAACAATTTTTAATTCCATACAACACTATAGGTAAATCTCAGGACAAAGATTGAATGAAAGATACGATTAATAGATACGTGATATGTTGTTTATGCAAACAAAAATACTTTGAAATATAGAAAGGTGATTACCCTCTGAGAGGGGATGAATAGAGATAGATGGGGAGTGCATGGAGACCCCAAAGGAAATAGGAATATTTTATGCTTTAATCTGGGTGGGAGGCACACAAGGTTTCAATGTATCACCCCGCTTCATACCCCACATATATTTTATTAATATTCTTTTAATATTCTCTTTGCTTTTCACTTGTTTTATTCAACAATAAAACAGTCTCTAAAACACACACACACAAACATACACACTCCCATCCTGCTAAAGATCAGTCACCCCATTGCATATATACCTCATCTGACTCCTAAGGTATAGTATGACCAGAGTTTATCACCAAAGTCTGGATTAGCGTGAGGATTTGGGAAAATTGATTAAAGGTACTACAGACCACCAGCTTTTGTAATCTACTGTTTCTATTACATTTGCTGTTTCTTACAATAATTTTTTGTCAAAATTATTTTTTCTAATTACTCTGGAAATGGTGTTGTTAATTAGCAGTCTCATACAGAGGCCTAGTTCAATAATGTGCATTGTATTCTTTGTGCTCCCATTACCATAATTTAAAATACATTTTAATATCTGGTAGAGTGGGGGTATCCTTATCAGCCTTACATATGTGTATATATATAAATGTTTATTTATTTTTGAGACAGTGAGAGAGAGAGGGAGAGACAATGAGTGGGGAGGGGCAGAGAGAGGGAGACACAGAATTTGAAGCAGGCTCCAGGCTTTGAGCTGTCAGCACAGAACCTGACACGGGGCTCGAACTCACTAGCTGTGAGATCTGACCTTAACTGACATCAGACACTTTACTGACTGAGGCACCTAGGTGCCCCAAAGGCATCTTTATCAGTCTTAACTTTTCTTGCCTATTAATACTTCCAGATGATCTTCAAAATCATAACAAGTGTAATCAATATTATTTTCATTAAGATTGCATTAAACTTATAAAATAATTTAGAATTTATAAATAACATATTTATAATGTTTCCAGCATAATCTAGAAATATCTCTCCATGTATTAAGATTTCCTGTTACTCTGTAAAGTTTGCTAACTTTAGATAGTTCTCATAATCCCTTTGGAAGTTACTTCAGTATATTTTCTCTTCTTTTTTTTTTTTTTTTTTTTGCTATTTACAATGTCATATTTTTAATACCTACTAATTGTTTTTGCAATATAAAAATTCTATTTGCTTTTATTTTGTGTTTGATAATTTTACTTAATATTCTTATTATTTCTCAAGGTTTTTCATTCATTTTTTGGTTTGTTTTCCAGGTATATAATCATATGGTCTGAAATGATGATGTAATCACCTTTCCAGTTGTAATATTTTATTTGTTTTTTTATATCTGATTTCATTGGTTAAACATTTAGGAAAAAATTAAATAATAATGATCATGAACATGCTGAGAGGAATGTCTGCTATTTCACGATTAAACATGGTGGTGTTACCTGATGGATTAAGGTAGATGTGCTATAACAAGGAAATAACCTAGTTTTCTAACTTTTAAAAAATATTTAAACAGGAATAGCTATTAAGTGGTATCAAATGCTTTCTCAAAACATCTATTGAAATTATTTCATGGATGTTCTTATCAGACCTATTGATGAATGTATTGATTTTTTTAATACAAACCGTCTGTTCATTCCTGGGGAAACACAATGGCTTGGGGTGACTGATTCTTTAATTTATAAATTCTAACATTTGTCACTCTTTTTAGGTAACTGAAAGATAAACTCATATAATTTACTTATTGAAGGTATATTTGCTAGATTTTGTTATCAAAATTTTGTTAGCATCATAAAATTAAAAAGATAACTCTATCTTTTAATTTTATTATAACAGTTAAACATTATGAATATTATTTTCTTCAATAGTTTAAAATAATAATGCACTATCAGGTAAAAAAAGTATTGTGCCTGCTACTTTTTTGAGGTAGCTCTCTATTAGTTAGAATTATTTTTCATAGCTGATGGTCTATTCAAATATTCTACTTCTATACTCATTGAGTGTTCTAAAACCAGAATACTTGTTTTTATCAAGCTTTTCAAATTCCTAAATATATCAAAGAAGTGGGTGTGGTCTTCTCTTATTTTGTAAATATCTGTTTGTTTCCTATTCCTTGATTATATTTGTCATATATATTTTTCCATGTTATTTCTGGCTTGTTTGGCTCTATTAAAAAGAATTAATCCTGAGCTTTTGTAACAGTTAGCCAATGTAGAAATCAGTTCCCCTAAGTTTTCCTACCCTGATATATTTTTTAGTGTCTGGATAGTTAACAGTTCAGAATGGTAAATTAGAAGGCATGCTTTAAGTGCTCAACTGGTATAACTTGTTATCCTCAGTTTACAAGCAGCTATTAACAGTCTGGACTAGCTATAATCTCTAGGACAATTAACCCACTGGTGTTTATAAACAACACATTCATTAACTTTATAAAAACCTAGACATCAGCTGAACTATCAGAGCTCAGGTATCAACAATTTGAATTGATGAAGAGAAAAGCAATAGCTGGAAACACTGATAGTAAAACAGGCACTGAGAATTTAGGTATAATTAAAAAAGGTTTTTTAATGTTTATATATTTTTGAGAGAGAGAGAGAGACAGAGTGCGAGCAGGGGAGGGGCAGAGAGAGAGGGAGACACAGAATCTGAAGCAGGCTCCAGACTCTGAGCCATCAGCACAGAGCCTGAAGCTGGGCTCAAACTCATGAACCACATGATCATGACCTGAGCCAAGTCGGATGCTTAACCCACTGAGCCGCCCAGGTGCCCCTAGGTATAATTTTAAAACAAGATTCTTCACCAAGTAAACCAAGTATACAACATGTCACGTTTAAAATTATTGTCCTGTCACAAATTTTTCTGAAAGAGGCCACAAGTGGCACAGAGCTAGCTAGCAGCCACAAACAGCTAACACTTTACAAGTTGTTACCATGTGCCAGGCATTTTGCTAAGCATTAATTAACAGCAACAGAATCACTATGAGAAAGATGCTATTATTATAGGTGGAGAAGCTGAGGCTTAGAGTAATTAATTTACCCAAGGTCAGAAAACTCTAACTGACAGAATTAGGATTTGAACCCAACTTTCTTTTTCTTTTCTAATGTTTATTTTGAGAGAGAGAGTGCACAAGATCCAGAGAGGGGCAGAGGGAGAGAATACCAAGCAGACTCCGCACTGCCATCACAGAGTCCTACACAGGACTCAATCTCACGAACCGTGAGACCATGACCTGAGCCGAAATCAAGAGTTGGACACTTAACCAACTGAACCGCCCAGGCACTCCCCAAATTTATCTTTCAGTATATTCATATAGTGCCTACTATGTGCCAAGACTTGTGTTAGGTGTGGAGGATAAGGAGGGCAACAGGACAGACAATGCTCCTTTTATTTTTTCATTAAAGTAACATAGTTTATTCAGATTTCACCAGTGTTTCCACTAATGTCCTTTTACTGATCCAGGATCCAATCCAGGATGCCACAGTACATGTAGTATCTCACCTCCTCCTATCTGTTAACAGGTTTTTTGGTCGTTTCTAGTGTTTCGTAATGTTCAGATGGTTGAAAAATAGTGCTCAGATATTGTGAAGGATGTCTCTGAATTTACGTTTGTCTGATGTTTTCTCCTGATTGGACTGAAGTTATAAATTTTGGGGAAGAATACCACTGAGAGGATGTGCCCTACCTATATATCAGGTGACACGCGATGTCACCATGATTTGTCATATTCACCTTAATTGCTTGACTAAGGTAGTGTCTGACAGGTTTCTTCACCATATAGTTAGGATTTTGCCTTTCCAGTCTACACTTAAAAGTGGGTTGCTAAATCCTGTGCACACTCAGGGGCAGAGGAAATAAGTTTCATCTTGAATTTGTGGTCATATTTAAAAACCACTACCTTAGTAAATTTGGAGAGAGACCCTCGGAGGCTACACAAATATACTGTTTCTACTTAGAGTTTTGGCCACTAATTTTAGCTCTCACTGCTAGACAAAGCTCCTATTTTTATGAAGCTTTTGTTCTAGCAAGGAGAAACAGATATTAAGGAACAAGTAAATACTATGAATATTTATACACGCACATGTAATTATTTCAGAAAATGAGAGCACTATGAATCTCTCCCTCAGACATAGTCATTTCAAATGTAGGGAATGAAGGAGAATGCAAATTCATTGATAATGGTAACCCTTCTGAAGAGTTCAAATGAACAGATCTCCTGAGAACAGTTTTATTGCTTAAAAAAAGAAACTGAACATATATTAAGGTAACAATATTAGGTTAAATCATCTCCTAGAAAATGTTAACATCACTATAAAAGAAAAAAGAAAAAGATACTGGGATGGCTTCCTGAAATTCTTTAAACCCAAGGCCTGAAGTGGCTTAGCAAAACTTTAGAGTCTTTTCTGCACATTTGGGGCCATTTTCTTCTTCCCCTCCTCCTCCCCCTCCCCCTCCCCCTCCCCCTCCCCCTCCCTGTCTCTGTGCCTCCATTCATGACTTCACAGTAGTTCATACAAGAGGTGATGACCATGAAGATGGTTTTGGGCAGGCTTTCCTGGCAAGGTGAGGAGGGGCAAAATAATTTAGCCATTGATGTCAAAGGAAGACAGGAGTTAGGAATGACTCCGGTAAAAATTGAAGGAATTTAAGATTTTCATCTCAGTCTCGTAATTTGGGGGTAAACTTCCTCAATCCACAATGAAGTCCTATTTCTTGCCAGTTATTAAAGTTTTTTGCCCTGTCAATCAACGTCACTTTGGTTGAATGTAAGCCATGTGGATTTCATCAGGACCTCTATTTTAAACAGGATCTCAAGGAAACTTCTGTTTGGGTTTTGAACATAGACCCTGTACGCTCTCACAAAGAGTAAGCCTAAGATAGAGTCTTGTTTTATATGAAGGAAAATTTGTGGTATGATCTCTAGATCTTCCAAATTGTTAAAATAAAATGGTGTGACCGCAGTGATAAAGCTTACGCTTAATTAAAAGTGATTTCTGATTGCAATGTTCCTTTCACACCACAGAGACAGAGGCCACAATGGGCACAGTCCAGAAGAAGAAGAGTGTGTTATGTTTCCCCTTGAAGTAGATTTGTTTCTAGTGAGAAGTTAATAAATTTTACTCTATTTAGTTTTGAGATTCTTTCCTTGATGGATGAAGTGCCAGGATGCCTTCCCTCCACCCTTCAGCAGCGTGAAACCCCAGTGAACATCTCCTAAGAGAGGGCACTAATTCAGCCTTCAGCGAGTCTTCACATAATTCTGAGGTGAAAAACACTAATTTTTAAAAATTTTTTTAATGTTCATTCATTTTTTGAGATAGACAGAGCGTGTGCAGGTTAGGGGCAGACAGACAGGGAGACACAGAATCCGAAGCAGATTCCAGGCTCTGAGCTGTCAGCAGAGAGCCCCGCATGGGACTCATGAGATCATGACCTGAGCCGAACTCGGACACTTAATGGACTGAGTCCCCCCAGGTGTCCCAAACACTTCCTAATTGAAAGGAATTATTTGCAGGTCTAGATAAATTGAGACTAACCAGCAGTTTGTTAGCATAAACATACACATTTGTTTGTCCTCCATTTCCAGAACTGATTTAAGGCAGCTTAAAATAAAAAGAACAGAAAACATTGTGACATTGGCCTTGGTATTCCTCTGATGCACTTTTTTTTCTTTAATTTTCTGAAGCTTTTTTAAAAGTAAACTTCACACCCAGTGCAGGGCTTGAACACCCAACCCTGAGATCAAGAGTCTCATGGTGTACCATCTGAGCCAGTCAAATGCCCCTCAGTTGTACTTTTATTCCATCCATGGTACTTGACTTCATAGAATGAAGAGTTTCCTTTTTTCTAGGTGATGTTATTTTTTTCTCTCAAATTTAATTTATGTACTTAATTTATTGAATGTGTATTACCCTAACATCTTCCGGAAATAAAATGAACAATAAGAAGTCACGCAAGAAAATCTATCTCCTACCCACCCCTGTCCTGTAATCACCTAGTTCCCTCCTGCCATTCTCAAGCCATCCTAACCAGAAACGCTCTTAAGAATCTTCTTAGGTATCCTTTGTGAGTTTTTTAATGCATATTCAATATGCATGTATATGTACACATGTATATGTGTGCACACATATACATACATACATAAAATATTTTTTACACTATGCACCTGGTTTCATGCCTTGTGTTTTTCTCACATAAGGATCTTGGAGGTCTTCCTTCAGAACATAAGAGTGACGTCATTCTTTTTTAAGTTGGGTAGTGTCCCACTATATACATATACTCTAACATGGGTATACCCTGATATGGGTATAGTCTCTTTTAAATGAACATTGGGTCACCATGTCAATGTCCATAACTTTATATTTTTCATGTATTTTATATAATCGATGCATGTATAATTTTGGCAACTTTTGCTGAGTTCTTTTCCATAAATGGTTGTCAGTCTACACTCCAACCAATAGGAGTGAGCGTGCCTGTTTCCTCACAGCCTCACCAAAAACTTTGTGTCAATCTTCTATTGGATTGTTAGTCTAGGGCTTTTTCTTGATAATTTCTAGGAACTCTTGGTATGATCTTCCATTGTTAAAATCCATTGTTAAAAAAGTGAAATGGTTGAACTGCAGTGATGAACTTTATATAAGGAGATCAGCTTTTTATTCCGTGATTATAATTGTGTGGGTTTTCCCCCTATTTTGTTATATTTTACTTTGCAGAAGGGATTATTTTTACTTGTTTTTTTTTTCTTTCCGCCATGCAGAAATCTTTTTTTTTTAATTTTTGAATATGGTCTGATTACTTATCAATCTTTCTTTTATGGCTTATAGATCCTAACATAGTTACAAAGATCACAAGATCACAAATGAATGTTGCTATTTTTTTCTATTACATTTATGGTTCCACTTCTACACTTAAATTTCCTATATCCATTTTGTAGTGTATACTGATGTACATGACATGAGGTACAGTTTCAACTTTATTTTTTTCCAGATGGTTATTCAGATGCTCCAACATCATTTAATGAAAAATTCATTGTTTATCATTAATTTGTGATGCAACTTCAGCTTTTTCCTCTATCCCATTGTTTTGTCTACCTGTTCCTGTGCCAGCACCAGAATTTAATTATTAACGTTTTCATGATACATTACCTGGGAGGTATAATCCCTCCTTATTGCTGTTTTAAAATTTTCCTGGCCCTTCTTTTTTTGTATTGCTTTCATTCAAACATTAGAAGTTTCAAGTTTAAAAAGAGATCTATTGGCATAGGGGTGCCTGGGTGACTCAGTCAATAAAACATTCGACTTTGGCTCAGGTCATGATTTCATGGCTCGTGAGTTCGAGCCCCAAGTCGGGTTCTGTGCTGACAGCTCAGAGCCTGGACCCCACTTCAGATTCTCTTCTCTCTGCCCCTCCTCTGCTCACTCTCTCTCTCTTCTTCAAAATAAACATTAAGAAAAATCCATTGCTACAATTTGGAGAACATAATCATCATGTAAGTTAATTCAGTGTGTGTCAACCTCTTTGTGGTAATTGAGGTTTCCTATCTAAGAACATGGTATGACTTTGCATTTATTTATATCTTCTTTGTACCCTTCAGAAGTATTTTAAAGTTTTCTTTTTTTTTTTTTAATTTTGTTTTTCAACGTTTATTTTTGGGACAGAGAGAGACAGAGCATGAACGGGCGAGGGGCAGAGAGAGAGGGAGACACAGAATCGGAAACAGGCTCCAGGCTCTGAGCCATCAGCCCAGAGCCCGACGCAGGGCTCGAACTCACGGACCGCGAGATCGTGACCTGGTTGAAGTCGGACGCTTAACCGACTGTGCCACCCAGGCGCCCCTTAAAGTTTTCTTTATGTGTTTTGCATATTTATTGTCATATTTATACCTCTGGATGTTGCTTTGCATTGTTTCTATAGAAAATGGGATCTTCTATAGTAGCTTCTAAATTTGCTGATCACTTATTGTTTGTCAGGTATAGTAATAAACACTGGAGCATAGCACCAAACAAAACCAACAAGATCCCTGCCCTTGTGAAGCCTTACAGTAAATAAATAATCACACCAGTAGTCATATGATTATCATCATAGTGATAAAGCCCACAAGAGGGAACTACTGTGGCTGAGTTTAAATAGGAATATAATCTAGACTAGAAATTCAGATAAGATTTCCCTGAAGACACGTTACTTTAATGGTCAAAGAGAGGCGGTCCAACCTGTGTAATTAGGAAATCTTGAATAACTTCTTGTGATCCATTTGTGCTCCGTTTGTGTATACCTTTTATATTTGAGACTTAGTCCTTGAAATACTGAGATATTCAGAGAAGAAAAATCCTTGTATTGTCAGCATTCGTCAGTTTGCCAGGTTCCAGAAACGGTTGTGTCAAGGCAAAGCACCTCAACTCCTACTAGAGTTGCCAGATAAAATACATACTTACACAGAAATAAGTTGTACCTGGCAATCATTCTCATGTGCTATTAGAGATATTTATAAAGAAGATTTCAGGGGCACCTGGGTGGCTCAGTCGGTTAAGTAGCCGACTTCAGCTAACGTCATGATCACCTGGTCGGTGGGTTTGAGTCCTGCATTGGGCTCTGTACTGACAGCTGGAAGCCAGGATACTGTGTCTCCCTCTCCCTATGCCCCTCCCCGGCTCACACTCTGTCTCTGTCTCTGTCTCTCTCTCAAAAATAAATAAACATTTAAAAAAAATTATGAGGATTTCACTAGGAGCATCTGGGTGGCTCAGTCAGTTGAGTGTTCGACTCCTGATTTTGGCTCAGGTCATGATCCCTGGATCCTGGGATAGAGCTCCATGTTGCGCTCGGTGCTAAGCCTGGAGCCTGCTTGAGGTTCTCTCCCTCTCTCTCTGCCTGTCTCCCCCACTCACTCTCTCTCTTTCTCTCTCTCTCTAAAAAAAATTAAAAAAGGATAAAACAGAGTATTTACTTAAAAAAAGAAAATTCACTAGTAACTAACAACTTTAAAAGAAGATCCCTAAGGTTGTTTTGTTGTTGTTGTTGTTGTTGTTGTTGCTGGTTTGTCAGTGAAATTACCAAGACTGGGGAGAAATATACCATAAGGAAAGTGAGAAGAAATTTCAGAATAAACAAATAAAAACATGCCTAAGTGATAAATCTGCTTTAAATGTTCTATATTGAAACCTCACTATTGAGTTCAGGCTCGTGAACAAGACTGGGCTGCCCTTGTGGGAGACAACACTGAGGGAAAGACATGAAAATGAGGTATTTCAGGCTGTATGAATTAAGGGCACAGTTTCTCCTTGATGCCACTACAGGTATCCTAGGAAACGAAGCCAAGGGTCAGGAGCTTGAAGGAAGTCAATGTTCTGTTTGCAAAAGAGAGGACATGGAAGAGGTGAGACAAAGATTCTGATAAGTGTAGAAGATGAAGAGGGGAGCAGAAGGGAACTAGGTACCAGCTGTATGAGGAAGGGGGTCAGTAATCAGGCCAGTCAACATGAGAGTCTATGGGGTAGGAGGTTACCTATTTTCTGCTAAGTCCAGAGTGAGCCCTTTAGATCTCTCCTAGGTAAAACAAATTCAGAACACTTGGGTGAAGACTAGCCCTGGTTATGGAAAAGTCTACATTAGAGAACATTTTATTTTTTTTGAAACGTTTGTTTATTTTTGAGAGAAAGTGTGTATGAGCAGAGGAGGAGCAGGGAGAGGAGACACAGAATCTGAAGTAGGACTGGGCTCTGAGCTGTCAGCACAGAGCCCGAAGCCAGACTGAAACTCACAATCCTCGAGATCATGACCTGAGTCCAAGTCAGTCACTTAACTGACTGAGCCATCCAGTTGTCCCAGAGAACATTTTAAATAAAACACAGTTTTTATATTCTCAAGTTTATTCAACAGCACGTGTTTTTCTAAATGTGTAAAACAATCTGTTCTCTTATACAACATAATCTTATTTACCCTCCTAATTTACCCTACATTCTTCATAGATAGGACAAAAATTAACTGTAGTCCCTGGCTTGTTTAAATGAGCAAAAGTATTTTATTGATGAAGTGCAGTTCATGAGGTTTTCCATGCTGTCTAGCTCCTTCAATCTCCCTCTTTTCATTCTGACAGACAGCTATAGTCTGTTTTGCTAATTCCAAGCCTACCATTGTCTTCCATAAACTCGGGTTTTGTAGTAGGGGCATCCTGGGTTATATCTGAGTCCTTTAAAGAATGGAGATAAATGATGCTCAGTTAAACAAGAAATCATAGCATGCTGTAAGACCAGTATTTATGAGACTCTCTTGCTGGTTGTCTCCTCCCAGCTTCTTGGAATTGAAATTCCCTATGGCTGGAAATGACTTCCCAGATGTTATTCTTCCAGAATCCCTAAAGCCAGGTGCTTCTTTGATTCAGGGAGCTCTGGAAACAAATATTTTTGAAGCACCTTCCAGCAAGGGGATTCCTGTTTCTCTCCTTCCACCCAGGAGAGCTAGAGTAGGCAGCTGGGCTGAGGCTGACCAGAAACACTGGGGCCAAGGGCTGGCAAAGAAGAGTGCTTTTTTTTTTTTTTTTATGTTTATTTATTTATTTTTGAGAGAAAGAGAAAGCGCACAAGCAGGGAAGAGCTGAGAGAGAGGGAGAGAGCAAATCCGAAGTTGGCTCCAGGCTCTGAGCTGTTAGCGCAGAGCCCAACATGGGGCCAGAACCCACAAACTGTGAGATCCTGACCTGAGCCAAAGTCAGACATTTAACCGACTGAGCCACCCAGAGGCCCCAAGAAGAGTCCTTTTGTATACCAGCTCTGATTGGTCATTGTGGTCTGGAGCACGCCACTGGAAGAAGATTGTGAAGCACACTCAAAATCTGTGGGGAGGTGTGCCACAGTGGATAAGTAACATCTGCCACGGACATTGAGGAGAAGTGGCAGAATATGGGCTAGTAACGTGCCATTACAAGTCAAAATTGCCCCACAGATTACCTTCTGAAAAATTCTTCATGAGCATCTGGGACTCTCCTGGATACAAGTCACACAGAAACAGGAAATAATAAGGAGCTACATCCTATGGGGAAGATATCTTCCCACTTGAGAAGATTTTGACGGCCCTGATTTTGAGGGAAAACACTTCGTGAATTGTAACAAACCTAGAGAGGAACGTTTGATTAAAGAGGGGAAAAAGGGGCACCTGGGTGGCTCAGTAGTTAAGTACCTGACTTCGGCTCAGGTCATGATCTCTCAGCTCTAAGTTCGAGCCTCGCATTGGGCTCTGTGCTGATGGCTCAGAGCCTGGAGCCTGCTTCAGATTCTGTGTCTCCCTCTCTCTCTCTGCCCCTCCCCCACTCGTGCTTGCACAGGCTCTCTCTCTCTCTCTCTCAAAAGTAAATACATAAGTATTAAAAAAAATTTTTAATAAAATTTTTTAAAAATGAGAGAGGGAAAAAAAGGGGCACTGGATGGCTCAGTGGGTGGAGTGTGTGACTCTTGACCTGTGGGTTGTAAATTCCAGCCCCAGGTTGGGTATAGAAATCAGTTAAAATCTTTAAAAAAAAAAAAAAGGTAGAGAGGAAAATCTTGTTTATAACTTTTGGTGCAAAGAGGAAGAAAATAAAATAAAGGCAAGTGTGATGTTTTTTATTTGCTAAAATCAGGGAAGCTTGCAGCACACCAAAACATTTAATCCTACAGCAGTTTATGCTAATTTATGTGGAAAAGTCTCCAGAGAAAAAAACAAGGAATTGCTTCGTGTCATTCCGTGCCTCCCTCCCCCCTTTGCCGCCATTTGAGGAACCGCACAAACGTTTACTGATTGGTTTGTTCATTTCTGCAGTGCTTCCATTTTCTCCTGGTGCTGCTCCTGCTTAACACAATCCATATTACTTAATAAAAGAATGAATAAAAATACTGAGATTTTTTTTGAAAACTGGAAAACCTAGACAAAGACTTGTCTTTGTCTTCATCAATGAGGGCTGCAAAGCTTTTAAATTAGGAAGTAGACTTCCAGGTTGTGAATGCACAGTACTTAAGTACTGCCCCACTCCTCTGACACCAAGCTGCCGCACAGGCCCAGTTGGTGTGGACGGCGTGCCAGCAACAGCCCCGGACTCCTGGCCACTTGGCCCAAATGTTCCTCCACATGGCATCAGTAGCAAGCAGCAGTTCTCTTGGCCGGTTGGGGTGTCTGACACATCACTGGATGTTTTTTCCACACGCAGCGCCAAACAGTGGGCTCAGCTACTCAGAATACATGTGTGTTTCAACACACGGTATTACGAAAGAAAAACAAAGTATTATCAAGTGTCTTTTTTCATTTTAAGTTCTCATTTGTTCTTCTGCATTCTTTTAGCATTTCAACATGTTTTGGAGGGTGCAGCAGGACAGGGAAAGAAGCGAGAGGAAGGAGGTAGAGATTTCCCCTGCAGGCTGGAATCCATTATTGCTGAGTCATCTGCCTGATGCCCAAAGTGGGTCAAACCCATCACCGTGTGGGACATGAGCGCCAGGACTGAGCGTGAAGACCCAGAAGGTGGTAATACAAGACTCACTGCAAAGTGGAGGGCTCTCCTTTGACATTCAGAGAGCGTGTTTGAGAGAGATGAGAGGAAACCTTACAAGGTAAAAAGGAAGGATAAATGGGAGGTATGGTCACAAATCCTGAAACGTGTGTTTTACTGGGATGTTCCAGGTGTGTTGAGTGATTCCAGGTGTTTGGGTTTTGCTAATTATATCTAACTTTTGGCCTGTATCTGGCAAGTTGAAAGCACAACCTTTCAAGTTTACAGGGGAAAAAATGCTTCAATACTTGATATCCTTGTGAACTCTACATTTCTGTAGGCTCCTAAACTAAATGTCTAATAGTGTCAAATGCTACTTCTCTATCAAAAATCATGGGGGAGCTACACTAACATCTATCACCCTCTTCACAGCCAAACCCCTATGTGTGTGCTGTCGTATTTGATTCACCAACTACTGCCCAGACCTTCAAGCCAGATACATAATCCTGAACATGACTGACCTCACAGAACATGAAACTTGTTGGCAGGTTCCAAGATTTACCAGATTTTACTCAACCCCTTGTTTCAGATTTCACCTGCAAATTTAGAGAGTATATTGCATATCTCCATTCCAGAGTAAGAAGGTACGTATCATAGCATCTGCCCATAAGGGTTGCTAAATACATCTGTTATAGTATTAATTACCATAATGCCGATTATTTTGTGAAAATGCTGGTCTAGCTTAGCAAGTAACCAATACGTCAGTTTCTTAATTTGAGACTGGAGGGTTTTTATTTCTTTATTTTTTTGGTTTTGTCTTTTATTTTAAGCAGTCTGTCACTCTCAAAAGACCTGGCCCAAAACCAAATATCAGCCTACATGGCAGACTGACCCATTCAGTGCTCTTCAGCCTCAGCAATCTAAATACACACCACATCGTAGCCGTTGCCTGATCCCACTGAACCAGAGTGAGGGTTTGAAAATGGCAGTGATAAGGACCACACCAGCCCCACCCCCAGTGGCTCTCTTCCCTAACTAACTATAACAGAATGAGGTGCCTCCTGGGATAAAACACAAAATAAATAGAACAGTGTCAGTGACTGCATCCATGCAGACATGTCAGCTGAATTTGGGAAGACCAAATGAGAGCCAAATAAAACCAGAGATGGGACAGTCGGGATACCTAAGAGTTGTCTCCTTACAGTGGAAGGAAACTGGCACACGAACTACCCTGCTGTGGAGCCCAGAGAAGACAGGCAGAGGGTTCCCAGGTGTAGAACCTGGCTTAGATTCTCCAAAGACAGGTGAATGTGGCCACTGAAAGGGTGGTTTCCACTCTATTTAGTCACAGCTTGGGGCTCAAGGAGACTTGCTTTGAAACTTCTAAATGAAAACACAGATTGGAGTATGTTCTCTCTTCATGTTCAGCAACCTCACGGAGCAATCAGACCGCTTCGCACAGACAATGGCTCCCCTGCCAACAGATTTCAGGCTTAACTCACAGTGAGAGCAGCAGAGCCTCCCTGAGCCACTGCCAATATCGCAACAAAGAGGGACAACCCAGACCAGCTCTAGAGGCACTTAAGGATCCCTCTTCGGGCTCCTAAAAATACTCTGAGGAAAACTCTTTAAGAGGGCATTACATTATTCTCATTTAATAAGATCTTTGGGATTGCAAGTGATGGAAAAACAACTCAAATTGGTTTAAACAAAAGATTTATTAGCTTACATTATGAGTAATCAAAGGGGATGGTGCTGGCTTCAAATATTGCTGGATGCAGCCTCTCTGTCTCTGCCTCTTTATCTCTGTCTCTATCTCTCTGGCTCTGTCTCCCTATCTCTGTCTCTTTACCTCTATCTCTCTGTCTCTCTCTTTCTCCCCTCTCAGTTTTGCTTTCCATCAATAAGTCCTTCCATATCAGCAAAACATCCACCAGGCTTACATCATCTTTGTAGCCAGTGTTCCTAAAAAGGAGTGCAACTTGCCAGTGTTCACATCAGTTTTCAGAAGCGCTTGAAAATGCCTGGATTGTGTAATTTGCTCATCCCAGAATCAATTATTAAGGCCAAGGTTTTGAAGTCCTGCAATGCTGCAGCCTGATTCAGATGTCTACTCCAGGGTTAGAAGTAGTCAATGCCTGTTGATTGACAATGCCTGAAATGGGAAAGACATCCTAAAAAGGAAGAAGCAAAAAAAGGAGGCCCAAAAAGTTACAAAGAACCTAATAACGTATAAGCAGACTGGGGCTTAGAGCGAAAATATTATGAAATTAACTACGAACATAGAATCAATAACACAAATACCATTTCCCCCCTAAAGTGTGTGGATTTACCAAAGCACACTTGGGGTGAATGCACATATCTATTTTCTTTTTCTGATTATGAGAAATGAAACAGTAAGCGGACCTCTTTGCTGATCTTTAACATGAAAAGTAGCTTCTGCCTCAGGGCCTTTGCATCAGCTGCTCCCTCTTATGGGATCACTCTTCCCCCAAATATCCATATGGTTAACTCCCCCATCTCTTCAAGTCTTTGCTCATCCTGACCATTCTGTATAAAATTATAAGCTACTATCTTCACCCCCACCTACTCCCATGCTTTTGCTCTACTCTTCCTTTTTTTCTATGGCACTTATTATTTTATAAATCATTATTTATTTATTTATTTTTAAATGTTTACTTATGTATTTTGAAAGAGAGAACAAGCAAGCAGGGGAGGTGCAGAGAGAGGAAGAGAGAGAGAACCTAGGCATCTTTGCACTGTCAGCATGGAGCCTGATGCGGGGCTTAAACCCAAGAACAGTGAGATCATGACCTGAACTGGAACCAAGAGTGGGACACTTAACCACTTAACCAGGTGCCCCTATAAAACATAATTTAAATAACATATTTATTATTTTTCTCTTATAGTCTTTGATCCTTATTCAAATGTATGCTCCAAAGAGCAGGGATCTCTGTTGTATCCCAAGCACTCGGAATGGTACCTGGCACAAAGTAGATGCCCAGTAAATATCCATTAAATGAATACACTTCCCCAAAGTATCAAAGGCATAAGAAGACTGTTAAGATTTGGGGAATTTTAGCACAATACAAATAACAATGTCTAATTAAATATTATATATATGTTCTAAGAACTCATTAAACAATTCTTGGCTGCAAGGAATTTCTCTCCTATACCCCAGTTTATTGCCCTCATCATAGACTTCTTTTTTCTATGCCTTTTTTTCTCTCTCCTTCTTCTCCGCTTTAGGACAACCCCTGGAGAACTACACATTTTCCTCTTCATTACGTAGAACAATTCAGTTATTTCTTTTCTCACTTATTCAAATATGATACACCCAAGAAACCTCATCAAGAAACATGATGGTGTTAATAAAAGTATTCCCTATCTCTGAAATGGCACTGCCCCTCCCCAAACTGTGGACTGAGTAGTAAGGTTTTTGCTCTAAAGCTCTTTTCTACTACTTAAGTCAGTATGTCAGAAAATGCCAATGTCAAGACACTAACCTCAATATAGAAGACTTAATGGTGATTTTTGCTTTCTTCTTTTTGCTTATTTTCTACTTTTTCTGAAATAAATATGTAGTACTTGTGTAGTAAGGAAACGATTAAAAAATTATTCTGCTATTATGAGTATGTACATCTAGTAAGTAAGCAAGCAGCTTTCAAGATATCTGAGTCACAGATAAAGTAAGTAGAGCATATGTGTGCTGAGCATAGGTAGGAAAGGGTGAAAGGAGCAAATAGCCACCCAAGATTAATGAGGCAACTACCACTTCTGGTTAAAAGGAAGGAACAGAGACTTCTCTCTTTAAACAATTAAAAAACTGAACAAAACACATGAATTAATGGTTTTCAGACACTGGAAAACAGGCAGCACAGGACAGTGATCTCTGGGGAAAAGAAAACAAATGTGGTGAGCCTTACACGGATGGGAATAACAGGAGACTGGAAGGGAATCTATAGAGAGAGTTTTGAGGCCACAGAGTAGGGAGGGAAGATTCAGAGAGAGCCCATCGGCTTCCCTGAGTTGAAGATAAAGACTTAAGAATTCAGGGAGACCATGGCAGCTGGAATTTGGAGGGTAGAGAACTAGAGAGGAATTAGCTTCATGAGGAGGAGTGAGTTCTGTGGAAAGGAGAGAGCTTCACGGGAGACAGCCAGAGAATTTCACAAAGTCCCCCTGGGTATTCAGCTGAATTCTGGTCAGCACATGTGAGAAAACTGCCTCATTCTGGGGAATGAACTGTAGAGAAGAAGCAGGCAGAATACTAGAGCTCATATAAGATTGAGAAGAGTTTGTATTATCATCAACCATTAAAAAAAAATACTCCACAATAGACAAGAAATCAGATACAGTGCTCAGAAAGGTACTGATTGCCTCAGTGGGTCAAAATTAGCTCTAGACAAAAATGGTTTTCTTTTCCCGCCTAATAAAGCATAAAAACATGCCTTGAAAGATCAAACTATGTCCAAGTACTTAACTGTATGCTGGAACAAAGCTCAACAATATTTAAATAAGTAGAAAAATATCTAGAACCCAACAAGTAACATTACAATATCTGACATGCAATTTAACAATTACCCAACAGGCAAAGAAAAAAAAGAATATAATTCATAACCCAAAGAACAATTGGTCTGTAGAAATAGACTTAGAAATTATATGGAAGACAGAATCAGTAGGCAAAGAAATTTAAATAGTTATTATAAACATATTCCATATGTTACAGAAGACAGAGAAAAACATGAGCATGATAGAGAGACATGGAAGACCAAAAAAAAAAAAAAAAAGACCAAAATTGATCTTCCAGAGTTGAAAATTACTGGATAAAATTAACAGCAGATTAGATAGTGTAGAAGAAAAGGTTAGTAAACTTGAAGACAGAGCAATAGAATCTATTCAGAATGAAACACACCAAGAAGAGTGACAAAAATGAATAGAGGATCTGGAAATGGTGGGACAGCAACTTCAAGCAGCTTAATATACCTGTAATTGCAGGCCCCAAAGAAAAGGAGAGACAGGAAGAGATGGAAATATTTGCAATAATAATGCCTGAAATATTTCCATATTTGGCAAGATCTGCAAATCCACAGATCCAAAAAGCTTAATGAACCCCAAGCATAAGAATAGTGAATAGGAGCACCTGGGTGCCTCAGTTGGTTAAGCATCCAACTTTGGCTCAAGTCATTATCTCATGGTTTGTGAGTTTGAGCCCCATGCCAGGCTCTGTGCAGACAACTTGGAGCCTGGAGCCTGCTTTGGATTCTGTGTCTTCCTGTCTCTGCCCCTCTCCTGCTCATGCTCTGTCTCTCTCTGTCTTAAAAATAAATAAACACTAAATTTTTTTTAAATAAGTGAATAAAACTATACTAAGGCAAATAATAATCTCATTGTTTAACTAGTAATAAAGAGAATATCTTAAAAGTATCAGAGGCAGAGATAGATATATTATTACAGAGGAAAAAGGATGATAGCCAAATTCTCGAAGCAATGCAAGCCAAAAAACAGTGAATCAATCTTTCAAGTACTGAAAATAAAAAGTCAACCTAGAATTCTAAGTATATCTAGTATCTTTAAAAAATAAAGGCAAAATAAAGATTTTTTTCAGATATGCAAGAGCTTATAGAATTCATCAGAAGAATTTAAACACACACACACACACACACAAATATGGAAGAGGAAACTGAAATCAAGTAGAAACCTGGGTCTACACGAAGAAGGAAGAACATTGGTGGTAGTAAACATGGCAGGAAAAAAAACCTTATGAGATAGCAAATATTTATGACAGTTTAGACTCCTTTCATCAGCCATTGATGACCTCATTTGGCCATGGATTCAAAGGTAATGGTTGTGTCTGGTCATCAGTTATCAATGAGCTTCTGAACTCAATGAACTCTGAACTTTCTGGCCTTGTGTGCTTTCTCCTGCATCTTTGCAATAGAGCAAGCGTACATTGGTTCTGGGCATCTTCTGTCTTTGGAGCCCCCTGTTCACTCTCAGCTCTGATCCTTGTAACCACTCAGTCAGCAGGGAAGGTTGATGTGGCAAAGAGGATTCAGATAATGGTATCCTTCCACCCCCCCTGGATTCTATCCTAAGTGTGTTAATCTACCCCATCTTTCCCCCTTGTTTCTGGCTAGAGGTTTTAAATTGACTCAATACATCATGTGATTCATGCATCTTAACTTGGCTGGTGAGTCTTTGTGTGTCTGGTCAATGAGGCTACTGTAACACCACAGTATTTTCCACTGCAATATACTAAGAGGTTTATTTGAGGGGGAACATTTCCCCCTGTATTAATTCATATTGCCTGTGACCCACTGAGCATTATTTTTTTTTGTCAAAGTAGTCAGCTTCTTTCCAAAGATATTCTATGTGCTTTGTCAGATGAACTCCTTACTAGGAAATTTTTTTTTCTGTAATGAACTGCATTTTCATGGGCTATACGTAGATCATTGGTCTTAAGAACAGAATTCTGGGTTCAAATCTTACCCTGTTCTCTTGCTTCAATTACAAGGGTTCTCCAAAAGTCATTATCTGGAAATCTATTAGAAATCTAGATTTCTCAGATATGGAGATGTATGGAGTGGGAATCAAAATTCCCTTTCTTGTCAAGTTGTTGTAATGATTCAACGGCTTAACACTTTTCTAGTGCCTGGTATGAAGCTTAACACATAATAAGTAACCAACAAATACGTTCACTCTATTTTTCTTCTTTCCTTTCCCCCTGCCTTTGCAACATTTCTGCTGAGCAGCTATCCTCACCCTTTCATTTCAGCTCCAGAAATGGGGCATAGCAATCCCTGCCTGCATGCCATCTGCATCACCTTCTGTCTCCAGTTAGCTTCCTCCTCCACTCTGAGACACTTCCATTTGGGGGCTCCACCCTCTACAGCCTCTTCCCAGGCTGGAAGCTGTTTTTGTGGTCCACACACTTGTTTATGAAGAGCGCTGAGAAAATGCCAGGGCCCACACTTTCTGTTCTTCAGGGCTTCAATATCATTGTCTTCTCCCTCTACTACCAAACCAGTTACATCTTTCCTAAGGCAGGAATCAAAGGTCTGCCACAGGCCTAGGCCAGAGGAACAACTGTAGAAAAATACATAATAGTTCAAGACCCTGCAGTCAGCTATTTTAGCATCACTGGGAGATGATTTTCTCAGAGACTCTCTAAAACTTTGGGTGCC
This sequence comes from Herpailurus yagouaroundi, assembly GCF_014898765.1. NCBI lineage: Eukaryota > Metazoa > Chordata > Mammalia > Carnivora > Felidae > Herpailurus > Herpailurus yagouaroundi. Next base: position 44,514,552 of record NW_024412394.1, on the reverse strand, counting down.
TTGGCCACTCCCACTCAATTTCCATGCTGAGAAAATTACTACCTTGTTTCTACTGAGAAGAAAACTTTATCAGAGATAGTGTTGTAATCCTATCCAAAGAGAAGAAATGGCTTTCAGAAGGTAAGGGCCGTCTTGTGATTCGGTGAACCCAAACTCAATTTCACGAAGGCTCCCCCATTTCCTAGTTGGGTTTGTCACTGCTAGTATGTCCTTTCTCTCCCCTGGATCTAGACCCAGTCTTGCTCTACCAGACAGATAACTGCCTCCTGTTTTTGAACTTGTTACTCTAGTTCAATGAGGGAAAGAACTCGAATTGATATTTATGTTGAAGTCCTTCACCTCTATCATTGTACTCACATACTGTTTGTGTTTTATGGGATATTCATCCTTTCTAAGGCACGCAGACTTATACTGTGTGAGTGTAAAAATGAGAGATAAATACACTGGAGAAGAAGAAGAAAGGAGAAGAGGAGGAGAAGACAAAATAGAAAATACATATGGAGGGAAACAATTTCCTTGGCCAATAAGAAAAGCATATTATCAAATTCCTTGGGCATTTTTGTAAATTCCCGGGTTCCTTCTGGAAATTTAGCCCCCCTAAGGCAGTAATTGCACACACAACTAGAAAGCCATTTCCTTACTGTTCATTTTCATACATTCACTGGACTAGTCACCAGAGCTTCTCAACTCAAAGCAAAAGGTACCAGATCCTCCAGACTTGGCCAATCCATGTTTGTGTATTAGAGCCCCTTGTCCAATTCAATTCAGTTCGAGCCCCTTGGACACAAACACACACATGCATGTGCACACACACACACACACACACACACACATACATTTTCTACATGGAAAATGACACGTTCTCCAAATTACCCGGTTTCAGATTAAAAATTTGAATACAACTTGAAGCATAAAAAATGACATAGCCTCAACTCTAAATGCGCTCCTGACTATATTAATTTATACTGAGGCCAGGAAAATCAAAGAATAAATTATAAAAGAAGTCTGTAAAACCTGAGCTTCATACTTGTAACTTGTTGGGAATAAAGTGGTCTTACTTTTTTTAACCTGAGTCTTCCTTCCAGGTTAACTGTGCAATACCTTTGACAATCAGTTCTCAGATTAGGGAACATATAAACTGAATAACTGAATTTTTCACTCTTTTAATCTTTTTCTTTCTTTTCAAAGTGTGTCTTTTCAAAAACCGCATTTGTAAGCCACATTTCTAGATGGACTAAGTTGCCTCTAGAGTAGGAGTTAGATGAGCAAGGAATCCATTCAGATGTAAAGAGGTCTTCAGGAGATCTTCAATTTAGTATACTGGTGATACAGTGAGGTGGACAATGGGCCTAAATAGAAAGGAAGTTACAGAAACTACATCCTCCCCACAGTTCTTATACACCTATCCTGCTCTCTCTGTCCTTCCTTTCCTGAGCAGAGAGGAGGCAGGATCATTGTATGGAAACAAAGATGAGGCAAGCAGGGGACCTCCCACAATTGTCTCTACCTACTCTGATGGAGACATAGGATCTTGGATTTGAAAGCCACAATGCATAAACTGGTTGTAGAATCAGTTCATTGTTTTGGCAACTAAATCACTTGAACTCTCACCACCCATTTCAGGGAACCAACTCCAGACCATCCTGGCAATAGTGACATGGTTATCAATCTCATCCCATTAGAATTGGTATCTGTATTTATTTTTTCAGTAGGCAGTTTTAGTAGGAAGTTTTAAAACTGTTAAAAATTGGTACTCATGATTTTTTTAAGGTGAGGACACAACATCATTGGAAAGATCGGATTAAAGGGTGAAACTTGTTCTGTGAGAGCCTCGTTTGTTTGACAGCCATGCTAGAAGCCAACTGCATCTAGCTGCCTTTCCTTTCTTTTCCCTGAGGAAAGTGCAGGGAAAGAATAAGGGTTGATAAAGGGAGGTCAATAAAGGGATGCCTGAGAATCACAAGAATTCATTGTTCTAGTTTGTATTATAAGAAGAAAAATGCTAAGAGAGAGAGAACATCTTATACTTGTAAAGCTAAAATAGGACGGAGATTCTTTCTTAATCTCTGAATAAACTCCATTTCCCCACTTTGTACACCTAGAGAAGCTTTCTCTCAGCTTCCAGCAAGTGGAGGACAAGTGGAGAGAGAGGACTATAGACTGGCAACTACGATGAAGGACAATGAAGGGTTTTAAGAGAAAACCGTTGTAAGACAAATGAAAAACTGCAATAAAACTGCAAAAACTACTTATTTGAATAAGATAATTCAAATATCAAAACATGCATGGCTCAGGGATTTCCTTTTTTTTTTCTTTAAAGAAAGTTCATTTTAAAAAATGTCCTTGATATTTGAATAGAATCCTCAAAGCAAAAACAGGCTCCATTGCAGAATCTGGAGAATCACGTGAAACAAGAGCCTTCTGGCTACTGGGAGGTATTTGATGGAAAGATTAAAAATGTAAGTCTTTATAAGGTACTGATTTTTTCAGAGTGGCTAAAATTAACAACTCGGGAAACAATAGGTCTTGGCAAGGATGCGGAGAAAAGGGAACCCTCTTGCACCATTGGTGGGAATGCAAACTGGTGCAGCCACTCTGGAAAACAGTGTGGAGGTTCCTCAAAAAATTAAAAATAGAGCTACCCTATGACCCAGCAATTGCGCTACTAGGTATTTATCCAAAGGATATAGGAGTGCTGATTCAAAGGAGCACATGGCCCCCAATGTTTATAGCAACACTGTCAACAATAGCCAAATTGTGAAAAGAGCCCAAATATACATCAACCGATGAACGGATAAAGAAGATGTGGTACATATACAATGGAATACTACTCGGTTATGAAAAAGAATGAAATCTTATCATTTGCAACAACGTGGACAGAACTGGAGGATATTATGTTAAGTGAGTAAATCAGTCAGAAAAGGACATATATATGTTTTCACTCATACGTAGAATTTGATCATAGGCAAAGGGAAGGAAAAATAAGATAAAAACAGAGAGGGAAGCAACCCATAAAGGCTCTTAAATACAGAGAAACTGAGGTTTGATAGGGGTGGGGGTGGGGAGAATGGGCAACAGGCATTAAGGAGGGCGCTTGTTAGGATGTGCACTGAGTGTTATATGTAAGAGATGAGTCACTGGATTCTACTCCTGACGCCAAGAATACACTGTATGTTTGCTAACTTGTGAATTAATTTTTTAAAAAAGTACTGATTTTTTTTTATTATTATTTTTTTTAAAGACTTATCCTACATCACAGTGTTTTTCAAACACATTCTTTTTTTTTTTTTTTTTTCAACGTTTATTTATTTTTGGGACAGAGAGAGACAGAGCATGAACAGGGGAGGGGCAGAGAGAGAGGGAGACACGGAATCGGAAACAGGCTCCAGGCTCTGAGCCATCAGCCCAGAGCCTGACGCGGGGCTCGAACTCACGGACCGCGAGATCGTGACCTGGCTGAAGTCGGACGCTCAACCGACTGCGCCACCCAGGCACCCCGTAAGGTACTGATTTTTTTTTATTTAGTATGTTTCCATCTTACTTTTTAACACAAATTAAAGTACGATTATGCCTTTTCTTTTCTTTGAGATAACTGACAATTTTTAACACTTTTAGCTTGCATTTAAGCATATTTTATTTTAAAGTTTTCTTTATATGAGCATTAGAAGTTTTTAAGAGTTTAAACCTTTTAAAGGTGTTCGTTCTTACAAACAATATTGATGAGAAAAGTAATGCTCCTAAAATACAGTTAATCTCGGACTTCCTTTGAGGGCTTGGGAGAAAAACATAATTTTGTGAAACACTTAACAAATTTTATTATTTCTAGCCACATTTTGGGCCTTATACATCTGGCAGTGTCTATTCCATTTCATTTCAAAAGAGTTTTGATTTGGAATCCAAGACCCATTTCCAGAGGAAAAGGTATCATTTTGAGTGACTTTTCTGTACCACACCACACATCTCTTCCCATGACTTTCATCTTATACTTTCCTGGGTGACTTCTGTCTGTGGAGAACCGCGTCCTGGTAATTCTGATTACTCAGAGTCTCAAATGGCCTTCTTCTAAGAAAATATAACCTTCTTCAAATTGAAAAGAAAACCAAATTCAAGCTTCCAAATTCTATTATGATAATTTATTTTAAAAATAAAACATTTTATTCTTTTTCTTTTAATGAGAAAAAAAATTTTTAAAGCGCTTAACTATAAGCAAGACAATTAATTATAGCCATTTAAAAACAATAAACTGGTTATCTATAACCAACAGATATGTCAGCTACCCTTGTGTGTGGGGGGGTAGATTTTCATGTTTTAACCTAATTCTGATTTCCAAATTGTTTTTAACATGTTTGTATTATTTTTATAATAAAAACACCCATAAATATTTCAAATAAACATTAACTGAATGAGTTAACTCTTAAGTTTCCTCAAGTGTTTGCTATAATTTTTTATTCATAATTTGGATGCAGTAAAGTATGCCAATTTGTATTCACAGGTGTGAAATTCCCTAAATGTCTTTCAGGTATCCTATTCTTCAACTTAGCTAAGACTTTTAAGAGTTAAAAATGGCATTTTACATAAACAGGAACATTAGCTTCTTAACATCGTTGATGAAAAGGAGATCTGTGCTCAGAAGAAAATACCCAGTGGCACCAGAAAAGCAAGCAGGTGTGGATACCAGAATTGACTGTAGTTTCCATAGGAAACTTGTCCTCCCAAGGACGCAGGCTGGATGGGTTGTTATAAGTCATCCTAGTTGCCACCTGACCTTCTATCATTGTTGAAAATATGCAAAGCAGGTCAAGCATTTTTTCCATTCCCCCCAGTGGTCTCCTCTATGGGGAGGAATACAACCCGTTATTCATGAAGTTACATGATCCATGGCTACAGTCTTCTCTAGAGACCAGGAGAGAGCCTGCCATTAGTAGATACTCTATAAGTACATGTTGGATGAATATGATATTGACGAAATGTAGTATTTCATTTACCGGTTTTGTGTGTGTGTGTGTGTGTGTGTGTGTGTGTGTGTGTGTGTGTTCTGTCATGTTTATGTGTTTTGTTTTGTTATCTATTTGTGCTCATTACAAAAATTAACTTTCTTAGGGGCAAGGACATGATCTTTTTGGCATCTAGTACAGTATTGGTACCCAATTAATTTTAAGGAAGGTCCAAAGTTTTAAGTTCCAGGATAACACTGTGGAAATAAGCAGGTTAGTATAATGGTTAGATGTTTAGTATAATGGTTAGGGACCCAGACTGTCTGGTTTCAAATCCCAGCTCCATCCTTAGGAGCTGTGTGACCTTTGGGCAGGTAACTTAAATTCTCTTTTAAAGTAGAGATGGTAACAGCACCTACCTCATGTGGTAGTTGCAAGAATTAAATGAGTGAAAACACCAAAAATGCTTAGAAGAAATCAAGCAATAGTAAGTATAACATTCAGCCTACATTTGAAGTCTTCTAATACTAACCTTTAGGTTTTTTTAGTTAGTTTACTCTTAGAAAAACACGACTTCCTGTTTCTAAGGAGGGAAAAAGCCTTTTAAAAGTTATAAAAAGACTCAAAGTCTCCTCGGACATCAAATAGCTCTTACAAAACAACATTTTGATGAGTTAAGTGTAAAGGAATCAAAAACATACGGATTAAATTTCCTTTATAATACACATGGGCTTAAAATGAAGAGAAAAGTGCTTAGCAAAACACACTTTGGGTTTGCCAAACCCAAAACATTGAAAAACACTTCAAGACATTCTGCAGGCCCACGACAGAACCAGGTCTTTCCCATCCACAATTAAAATCCTCACTCATCTGGATTCTGAGCTTCAAACTGGGCCACAGCTTGTCATCTTCTGATCCCTCTCCTCAAAGGGTAACGTTCCCCGGATTTATGAGGAAGTATACTGCACCTTGGAGCAGTACATAAGCAGTTTATAAATTAGAAGGCAACAAATAGATTGTCATCTGCATATGATTTTCAGCTTAATATTTTATTGAAGATCTACACTATGCACGTGAATGCAGTAATATGTGTTGCAGATACTGAAACTAAGATGTTAACAAACATAATAGGTTGCCATTATATTGTTCTGTTTGCAACATAACCGTGAGAAAGAGGCAACTTGGACATTTGAAAGTATTATTCAAGATTGAATAATATTCTAAAAATTGTTTTCTGTATAAAAATATGCTTTTCTAAAATGATTTTGAATTTGAGAGTCTTGATACTATTCTGTCTACATGTTACAAGGATTGGAAAACATCTAATTGCCTGACCTGGACACTCTTTCTCCCATGTATTAAGCCTATGAAGTGTTCTATAGCTGTAATTTATAAAAACAAAGAAGCTTCAGGTTTTAGATTTCTTATGAAATAATTAATTTTCTACACTAAACTGTTTACAGGCTTTCATAGAGGAGCAAAGAAAAGCAACCTGCAAAACTAACAGATACTCCAGAAAAGCAGACAGGAATCAAAAACCAATGTTAACGTTAATGACCGGTTCACATCTAAAGAAGCAGTTTTTTGATAACACAGGCAGATAAAATGAACTATTATTTTTTCCTGCTAAGCCCTGCTATGTTTGATTACTTCCTATAGCAACCTGGCTCCAATACCATAAAACTGAATGCATCAGTTAGTAAGTTTCTCTGTAAATAAAATACTAGGGTAAAACAGAAAAGAATATAATGTTTCTGAATATATCTTAAATTGAGACTGACAGTGGCAAAACCAACTTAAAACATTTTTCTCTATTTTGGAGTGTATTACTTTTAAATTGTTTCTATTTTTTTTCTTAAAACGATATTAGCCTTCAATGTATTTTTCCCTGTTTAAGAGCAATGGGATGACCCCTTCCTTTCAGGACTGTCAGATTCCCTTTGAGTAGAAAGCTCGCCACTAAAGAACAATCTTAAGAACAAAATGTTGATCTGATATGCACTTGTGTCATCTCATTTTTAGAACAGATTAAAAATTTGATGAATATAGACAGTAGTTTACATTTCATTAATTTTGTAGAAATGTCACAGAAGAACTCAGTGCAGGACCTTTTATAATCGCCACCAGTCCCCAACCACAGGTGGAATTTGCCTAGGAAACTTCCTTTTGATGAATTCTTAGTCAGATTTTCTGCAGACAGGTTATCTTGGCTTACAAAGAGACTGATAGGTTCTTGATCAGTCATGGAAAGTGTTTCAGTTATAGAATAAAAATTACCACTTTGAAAGTAATTTTTTTTAACTTTTCTTTTTCTTTTCTGCACTTTCTTTTCATTTTGACTTCTCATGATAAAAGGGATAACCTATCTCTGATTCTTGCCACAGTAAAGTTTGTCACAATTTTCAAACATTTCAGTGTTCAGATAGGAAGACCAGTCATTAGTGAAAACCCTGCATTATAGATTATTTTCAAGAAAATGCACTTGAATGAATTTAAATTTTTTAAGTGATTCAAAATAACCTTCTAAAGTTACCTATACTTTAGCAATTGGTTTGACTGTGTTAATGATTATTCATACATAAGTGAGATTTTCTGGAATAATTAATAACAAATAATGCATGATAAATAATAATGCAACTGTTCTTTAATACTATAAACATTTCCCAGAAATCTTTTTTTAAGTTTGTTTATTTATTTTGAGAGAGACAGAGACAGTGCAAGTAGGGGGATGGCAGAGAGAGAGGGACAGAAAGAATCCCAAGCAGGCTCTGCGCTGCCAGCACAGAGCCTGAAGCGGAGCTCAAACTCATGAAACCGTGAGATCATGACCTGAGCCAAAACCAAGAGTCGGTCCCTCAACCGACCGAGCCACCAGGCTCCCCTCCCAGAAATCTTGATTAGGACACCTAAGAAAGAGTTAATTAAGGAAGAAATACAGCCCAGCCACTATGTAAACCATCAAAAGCATCAAATAAATGAAAATCAAATGAATGAAGCTTTAATACAATTAACATACATTATATAAAGGAAATGACTACAAGTGCTCACTACTTGACCTGTTTCATATTTCATGAACTGAGTTGACTTAAAATCAATAGCTGTAAGAATATCTGTAGTCTCTGATTACTTATTATCACTTAGGTAGGCAAGTATAATGGCTATTTGATCATGTAGAGATATTTGAAAAGCATAATAGCACTCATCAAAATAAAATCTATAGGTTTACTATGTCTGTGGACAAAGACTCTAATTAACCTCCCTTTTCTTGTAGAAGCTGGTGAAAAGGACTCTAAGTTCATCAAGCATGTACTAAAGATCCCATTGCTGCTGGCCACTGAGGAATCTAAGACAAATAAGATGTCACAGTTTAATTATAGGTTATTTATTTATTTATTTATTTATTTATTTTTAAATTAAGACTTAAAGCCTGAAAAATTAGAGTCAGAGACCTAAGAGATCAATCTAATTCAACACTCCAGTTTTAAGTTCCAAAACAGTCAAAAATTTGCCCCAATTCAGGGTCATTAGGTATGTTTAAAAACTTAGAAGAGAATGGCACATAATTTATGCTCTTTTGACATGTATGTAAAATCTAGTGAATTAGTTTATGTAGCCAATATTTGTTGTTTTATTGCCTCATAGTTGTCTGTGCCATTCTTTGGTTCAAAATAGGTTTGTTTGTGCTTTCCTTTGGGCAAAATCTCTAAACATCGCATTTGGAGCGGTGTTAATTAAATCAAGGCTATGTGCTAAATCTCGTTTGAATCAGTTAATTCGGTTATGTGCCAAGGTCTTAAGTCTGACCAAGCATCTCATAAATATGCTTGAGGTAATTTGGGCAAGCTGTTACAGCTAAATCAAACAAAATCCATTAGCTTTGCCACAAAAACTACTGAGCCTAAATATCCTATTGAAAATGAATCTGTAGGCAGAACAGGCCTTGCTGATAGCTAGGTGAAATTACTCACTGACCTTTCAAGAATCATTCAATTTTCTCTCTCTTTCTCTAATTATCTCCATATCGGCTTGCCTTGCAGGAGCAGCTGAAGTGACATCCATTCTCTGCTCATGTTCAGCTGAGTGTAACTATTTTGAAAAAGACATTGGTCACAGTGACTAGGAGACCCCATTGGTTGGCCTCTCCCTTCTGCGGAATCCCAGTTTTACTCAGATATTCATTATTCAGGGTCCAGTGTAAGCAATCTTGGGTTTCTAGGGACTATCTGAGTTGGAGAGGCCCAGGAAAAGGACTGGATTTCTTGCTAGTCTGGGTAGATGGGGGCTAAATCGTCATTCTAATTTCATCTAAAAATAAATATGATCTTATTTTATAAACCACATTGGTGAAGCAAAACATGTCAAGTATATTACTGTAATCATTTTTTGAAATTTGGAATACTGGGCATTTTTTCCCGAGAACAAAAAGTTATTTGGGCACAAAATATCTTCTTTTTAAGTCAGGCGTAGTTGCATAGGTGGAATAAATCTGGATGCATTATATACCTATTATAAAAAGATTTGGTTAGTGATAAAGAACAAATTAAACTGGGCACTGCCGAATAAATAGCAACCATCTGTAAGAATATTAAAGACTTCTAGAATTTTAATGACTATCTTAAAAAACTAACCATACCTAGGTGCTCTCAGATAAAATCAAATTAAACTAAGTCTAATTTACTCATGGTTATCGTTCTGTCAGTTCTATAATTGTATGCACACAATATTCTTTATCACATACAGAAACATATAAATATTTGGTCAGCTTTCAAGAGATTTAAATTTTAAATCACTTCAATTATCTTTTAGCAACCATATCCTACAACATGAAGATTAATAGTGACCTTAGATAAGAGTAGTTTCATGGAATGGGAGTATAAGCCTGGTTGGAATGTGTTCAAAATAAATGAAAGATGAAGAAGGCATGATCCTGAACTGATGAGTGTGAAAGCTTGGTAAAGTATCTTCAACCACAACCTTGGTACCTCTGCCCTTTTCTAATGTTTGGAGAAAAGAATATATTTGAATAGAATAGATGTATATGGATTGGATGTATGTATACATACATATACACACATGCACTTCCCCCCACACATCTTAAATGATCATGCATTGCTGTATCTCCTATGATTCACCAAGGGAGATAGTAACTTAAGTTTCTAAGTGATTCCCTCATAGACAGGTTCTAAAGACTTCAGTTAATGAACATATTTAAATGCTTCAAAATACAATTATATTAGTAAGATTGACTACATAAAGAATTAGATAAAATGAGTTTTATTGACTGAAATCTACCCCTAAGTACTTTAATATTTCCTCTAAAATTTGCCATGCATTCATTACTTTAGAAGACTGTGTTTTCAGATATTTTACTAAACTTACGCCCAACCTTTGTAAACACCTTTTGAAACACTTTTTTTTTAAGTTTACTTATTTTTGAGAGAGGGAGGGGGAGAGAGACAGGACATGACTGGGGGAGGGACAGAGAGAGAGGGAGACACTTTCAATATCCTCATGATCCTATCTTTTAATCCAGTCACTGCTACACCAGCTGGTTCCACACAGGTTTTCACCAGATCCACAGTATGTTGGAATCAATGCATCGCATTGTCAACAGCAGATCTCTCTTCCTGTCCAAGGTTTCTGTGAACCTGGCTTATGGTCCCCAGGAGAATCCACTGTGTATTGACACATGCACAGCTCTGAAGTGGGGGGACCTGTCCTGAGAGACCACCCCTGCCCGGTAGGAAATGGGGAAGATATATAAAAAATACTTTGTTCTTCTATCACCCAGGTAGACAGTTCTGAGATGCGTTTCATAAAGCTCTGTGAAAGGGCTCAGCCTCAGTTAGTTGCCTTCAATGTAGCTATCTCCATAACACACTCTTATGTTGGTTTTCCCTCTTCCACTTTCCTATCCTTGTCTTGCACCCTTACTCCCTGGGATCACTTTCAAATAAACTACGTGCATAGCCAGACTCTGCCTGAGGTTCCTTCTTCAGATCACCATTTTTATTAATTGGACTATATTTAAAATTTTTTTTCAGTTTTTATTTAATCTCAATTGAAGCTGTAGTAATAATCAAATTGTAAGGGAATACATGAGGATGTTGGGAAACTGGTGCCAGTGTGGCCACAGAGGTTTTGGATCTTCTCAAATAACCAGATAAAACAGAGAATGCAAATAGATAGCAAAACCAAAAATCTCATGAACAACATTTCCCCAAAAACCCAGGCAAGGTATCTCCACGCACCCCAAAAGACATGCAGGGGAAGACAAACCACGAGTAGGCACAGAATATGAGTGCTACCACCATCTTTGTGGGAGAAACCAAAGGGAGGAAACAAAGCATTTGAAAAAACCAGAGAAAAGGAGCAGCAGGTATTCACTGGAAAATAAAAATGTTTTCCATATACCAAAAAATAAAGCAGGCCGAGATGAGAAGACCAAAGTGGAAGGGATTTTTCCTACCCTATTGATATTGAATGCAATCTACTCCAATCTTATGAACTCTTAAGAGTGACCAGGCAGATCCTTCTCAGCACTGGGCTTCACAGTGAACAGAAAGTGCTAGGCATGGAACAAAATTGAGCAGAAGAGGAACAATAGACACAAAGGAGAGAAGATTTAGATACAGTGTGAGAGAGCAAAAGAGCCAAGAAACCTCAGAGAGCAAGCCACTGTATTTTTTAATACTTCATGAAAACAATAAAAGAGGGTGCCCTTTATTGGGTTTTGTTTGTTTATTTATTTATTTTAAGACAGAGAGAGAGAGAGAGATCATGGGAGTGTGAGCGGGGTAGGGGCAGAGAGAGACTCCCCAGCAGGCTCCGTGCTGTCAGAACCCAAGGCGATTTGGGGCTTGATCTCACAAACCATGAGATTATGACCTGAGCATCAAGACCCAGGCGTTTAACTGAGGCCTTCTGAGGGTGCCCTTTAAGTCTAGAAAATTTTATCTGAGGGATGCATAGGTGCTCAGTCAGTTAAGCATCTGACTTCGGCTCAGGTCATGATGTCTCAGCTCGTGAGTTCGAGCCCCGTGTAGGGCTCTCTGCTGACAGCTCAGAGTCTGGAGCCTGCTTCAGATTCTGTGTCTCCTTTCCTTTCTGCCTTCCCCTGCTCACGCTTTGTCTGTCTGTCTCTCTCTCTCAAAAAATAAACACACACGAAAGAAAGAAAGAAAGAAAGAAAGAAAGAAAGAAGAAAATCTATCTGAACCAAGCCACCTCCAGAGGTTTTGGAAAACTGAATTCACATTAAAAAAAAAAAAAGCAACAGGAAACTATGAAGGTCAAATCCCTTAGAAACCATGAAGGTTACTATAAGAAAAAAGAGAAAAAGAGGTAGAATCACAGTCCCATAAATAATTACAGTATTCTATAAACATGCTCGAAAAACAGGTCAGTATATAATGTAGCATTTCCAAATACGCAAAAAGCCATTAAGGAAATGATGACACAAGATGTGCAAAACCAACATAAATCAGATTAAGAAAATTCATATATGAGGTGACAGATTTAAAGAAAAAATTGAAAATAAAAGAAACATATCATTTTAGAAATGAAGACAAGAGCCAAAGGATCACAAATATAAATAAACACAACAAAAAAAGTGCCTAAAGAGATATAAGTGAAGAGAATGAAGCTTTTGAAAATCAGAAGTAAAGGGAAAGGGAAAGGGGAAGAATGGGTAGAGAGTTTCAGTTTGAGACTATGCAAGCATTCGAGAGATGGTGGTGATGGTTGCACAACACTGTGAATGTAGTTAATGCTACTGAATTGCACACCTTAGACTGGTTAGATAGTATATTGAATGCAATGTGTATTTTACCCCAATTTTAAAAAGCAGATTAAGAATGAGATTAAAAAGGGAAAGGGAAAAAAGATATGAATAAATATTGTCGGTAGTCAAAAAGTTTCTGCTAAAGAGAAAAACAAAACAAGAAAATGAATAAACATGAACAGTATAATTCAGGAAAACTTACCTAAAATTAAAACAAAATGAAATTACATATTGGAACACAGGTACTTGAGAATATTGACTCAGAAAAACCAATATCTGCACATAATTTAGTGAAACTAATGGACTTTAGAAAACAGGAAAAAATACTTTTTTGCATCTATGTAAAAATAACAGAGGATTTATAAGGAAAAAATAGATTATCATTAGAATTTTTGACAGCAGCACATTATACCAGGAAAAAAAAAATGAAGTAACACATTGAAAACACTCGAGGGAAGAGAATGAGAGTGTATAAAGGCCATAGACAAACTGTTGTCAACATGTAGGAACTCAAGGAATATTATTCCCATGGATCTTTCTTTGGAATCTATGAGAGAATGAGCTTCAGACATCTAAAACGACGAGGACATTGACATATGTCAGAGGGGGGTATGAGCATTTAATACACCGTTACCTATAAAACTAAGATTTAATGAGAAAGGTATCCTAGAATATAAATGACATATGACCTGATAATATAGATACAACATAATTACCTTTAAAAAAAAAAGGTAGGGGAAGAATAGAGACTACATATGGCAATAAATCTAAATGGCTTTACATTATCATAATCGAGACCTTAATATAAATGTTGTTATTCTGAAACTATCCCCTGTGTAACATGGGATAAAGGAACTGAGTACTATCGAATTCTATCATCTCCTCAATCTTTGATAACCAAGATTTTCAGTGTAGACAGAAGAAAATACAGATATAATACAGGAATGGTAAAGTACAAACCCTGTAGCCCTATATTTGAATTGGAAATATTAGAATGAATTCTCTGAAAGAGCCTAGAAATGATGATAAGCCAGTGAATGATCCTAGAGCTAAGATTGTGGTTTTTATGTATCATTTCCTATTAAGAGACATTGGGGCTTCTTGGAGAAATGGCCAATTACAGGTCAGAAGCATATATAAGATCACCTAAAATATCTTGACATACCAAAGAGCAAAAGAAGACCATTCTATAATATCAGAAGACTTTAGAGCCAACTTGAAAGAAGCTCCCACCAGCCAAATACAGGACAATGAATATCAAGAAGGGTAAAAATGATAATCAGTTAAAACCCATTAAAAATATTTATATTTTGTAACAATATTTACAAAAACTAGTTGGTCATCTCCTGAGAATAACAGATAACTTCTCCATTATCTAAAAATTGAGTAAATAAAAGAAAACAATCAAACATTTATACTGCCACTCCTTTATAAACTGTATGTACCATTGGGTAGCCAAATAGTAGATGAAGAAAGCATTTTCTTACAAAATTATGCCAACCAGTAAATGAAAAAGAAGTAATAGAATTAAATATTACCTTTTTGTAACCCCAATAAAATAATATATCTACGCTTTGAACATCCACTGCTATAAAGATTAAAAAAGAGCAAATAGCAGACGTTATGTGTCTCCTGATGAAAACCATCATATTGCCAAAGGAATTGAACCTGAGTCTCAATAAGTATTTGGATCCAGCTGCCAGTCTGCAAGAGTACAAAAGGACAGAGAAACACGTTGAACAGCACCATGAATATGCATTCAGCAAAATTCAGATTGTTGACTCTGGAAAGGTGAGATACTCTGGGTTCTTCACAGGTATATTGTAAGAAATGGCTGAGAATCCTGTAGACTACTGTAGATTAAAAGAGGTGTAGAAGATGTATCAATTGTTTTAAGTGGGAAAGACTGTGCCATAGTGTTCAAAGTTGCTCACTTGAGTGTTAAAACCAAAGGAAAACGCAAGGGGGTCTTTACCACACATATCAGGATCCTCATTACTTGTAGAGGGAGGGGAGTGTTATGATTGGGATAGCTCCATGAAAGTTGTTCTGGAGAGGCTGCTGTTATTAGTCAGGGTTCTCTAGAGAAACAGAACAGGTAGGACATATAGATTATGGATATAGGCATAGGTGGTATAGATACACATGTACATATACATATGCATATGCATACACAGGCTCATGTGATGATGGAGGCTGAGAAGCTTTGCCCATCTGCCTCCTGCAAGCTAGAGTACCCAGGAAAGCTGGTGGTATAATTCAGTCCAGTCAGAAGGATTGAAAACCAGAGGAGCAAATGGTGTAAATCCCAGTCTATGAGTTGGTGAAGATGAGATGTCTCAGCTCCTGTCTCAGCAGGAGAAAAGGGGGAATACTTCCTTCCTCCAGTTTTTGTTTTATTCAGGCCTTCAGTGGATTGGGTGATGCTCACCTACATAGAAGAGGGAGATCTACTTTACTGAGTCCATATATTCAAATGTAACTATGTCTGGAAGCATCCTCACAGACACACCTCTTAGCAATGTTTAATCTAGGCATCTTGTGGCTGGTCAAGTTAACACATAAAATTAATCATCACAGCTAGTAATATTCTATTCCTTAACATGAGTGGAGATTTCAAGCTGTTTGTCTTATAATAATTTTCCAAGCTATACATTTTGTGTGTGTTTTTCTGTACCTGTTTTATTTTACAATAAAAGGAATAAAATAAATAAAATACAAGCATATCAATTATAATTTGTATATCTACATGAAAGGTACATTTTGTAGGTAGGAATATTTTTTATATTGATCATGTGTAATGTTTCAACCTACTACACAGAGCCCAGGTTCTTAATATAATAGAAAAAAATATTATTAATATTATAATCTCTTCAAAAATATAGGCAGTGTCTTAAACATCTTTTATGTTAGCCCATGGACCTAACATAATGGTAAGACTAGCTACCATTATTTTTTATTTTTAGAATAGCTACCATTTACTGAGAGTTCACCATGTGGTAAGCGCTATACTAATTGCTTTACATGAATTATTTCATTTAATCCTCCTGCCACCTTAAACGCAGTGATTGTAATTATCTTAAAGAATATTCCAGGGGCGCCTGGGTGGCGCAGTCGGTTAAGCGTCCGACTTCAGCCAGGTCACGATCTCGCGGTCCGTGAGTTCGAGCCCCGCGTCAGGCTCTGGGCTGATGGCTCAGAGCCTGGACCCTGTTTCCGATTCTGTGTCTCCCTCTCTCTCTGCCCCTCCCCCGTTCATGCTCTGTCTCTCTCTGTCCCAAAAATAAATAAAAACGTTGAAAAAAAAATTAAAAAAAAAAAAAAAAGAATATTCCAGATAAGGTGATTGAGGCTTATAGAGGTTAAGTCCCATATGTGAGGTACCCCAACTCTACATGAAACAGTTAGAATGAACCCTAGCAGTCTGACTATAGAGCAAGTTGTACCTCCAGAGCAGATGCTCCAAAAATACTTGCAGCATTGAAATTTTTTTATTGAAGTATAATTAACATACAGTGTGATATTAGTTTCAGGTGCAAAATATAATTATTCAACAATTCTACACATTACTCAGTGCCCATCACAATAAGTATACTCTCGATCCCCTTTATCTATTTCACCCCTCTCACCACCCCCTCCTCTCTGGCAAATAACAGTTCTATTTTTTGAGTTCCACATATTAGTGAAATCATCTGATATTGGTCTTTCTCTGGTTAACTTATTCCACTTAGCATTGTACCCTCGAGATCTATCCATGTTATTGCAAATGACAAGATCCCATTTTTTATGGCTGAGTAATATTCCATTATATATATATATACATACATATATATATAATATTTTTATCTGAAACTCGATTACTTTTTAACACCATACACAAAAGTAAACTAAAAATGGATTAAAGGCTGAATGAAACATGAGATCTGAAACCATAAAACTCCTAGAAGAAAACATAGGCAGTAATTTCTTTGACATGGGCTATAGAAACATTTTTCTAGATATGTCTTCTGAGGCAAGAGAACCAAAAGCAATATTAAACTATTGGGGCTACACCAAAATAAAAGCTTTTACGCAGCAAAGGAAACCAATAAAACAAAAGAGCAATCTACTGAACAGGAAAAGATATTTGCAAGTGATAAATCCAGTAAAGGGTTAATATCCAAAATATATAAAGAAATTATGCAAGGCAACTTCCAAGGGAAAAAAAAATCTGATTCAATGAAATTTTTCTAAAAAGTGAAATTCACTTTGCCTTCCTAATTTCCGTTCATTGCATCATTATAGATATCTAAAAAGTCAATTATAGTTGTGTTTGAGTTGAATACATTATACCAAATAACATAGATAATAAATAATAATGTAAATAGTACATTACATAAAATTAATGAGATACCATATATCAAGAACATATGACAATTTTCACAAAGTATATATAATCCCATGTAAAGTGAGCGTTTGGGCCGGTAGCTTAAAAACAAAAGGATGGGGCGCCTAGGTGGCGCAGTCGGTTAAGCGTCCGACTTCAGCCAGGTCACGATCTCGCGGTCCTTGAGTTCGAGCCCCGCGTCGGGCTCTGGGCTGATGGCTCAGAGCCTGGAGCCTGTTTCCAGTTCTGTGTCTCCCTCTCTCTCTGCCCCTCCCCTGTTCATGCTCTGTCTCTCTCTGTCCCAAAAATAAATAAACGTTGGAAAAAAAAATTAAAAAAAAACAAAACAAAACAAAAGGAAGAAAAGGGACCTATCTTCAGATTTATAATCCTTAGGAAAATCACTTAATCTCCCAGAGCTTGCTTCCTCATTAGCTTCCTTTAATTTCCCAGTGATTTTCTTAATCAACACTAAATGAACAAAGTGAGATGGACCCAAAGGGTACTTAGGAAAATCAATGATCATGTTGATCATACTCTCCACTTTTTAAAGTACTTAACATGTTAAAAATAAAATACTGTGGGTTTTGGCTACATTGCATATGCTACGTTAGCGTCAGTATGAACCTTTGGTCCAAGTGATTTTCATAGTTTTAACTGTCTATTCAAGCAAATATAGGAAGTCAACATAATACAGAAAAAATGATGCAATTATTTTTATCAAATTATTAAACATAAAACTTTTATGTGGGAGCACCTTAAAAAGTCGTTCTACTCAAAACAGCATTTATATCACTCAGTTTAACTTTAGGTTTTCTAAGAACAATTCATATAGACTAGATAATTGGATAATGAACTTATCCAGAAGAATGATGACTCTAGAAATACCCTCATTTGTGGTTGTCTGAAGATAAGAAAAGTTAGTAGTATTATTGAAAAAGGTAACCCAAGGACCCATGAATGTAAATACCTGAACTAACCTCCTCAACTAATAGATAGCTGATGCATTATTGAGAGGGAGAGAGAGAAGGTAGTGGAAAAAAAATCCATTCAAGCAAGAGTCACAACCGGAATTATGAGTTAACATTGTGATATCTGAAGGTAGGATATATGAGTTAACATTGTGATATCGGTAGGATATATGATTTTAATAAAATTGTACATGAAACTCTACATTCCCGAACCTTGCTATTATAAGAACACTTTTACATTATGCAATTAAACTATGGAATCTACAATATCAAAGGGTCTCTTCACTTTACAATGAGGTTTATGGTTATGTTACATGTTTGCTATTGCAAATATTATTACTAACCTCATTAGAAACAAATTGCTTTCTGGGGCACCTGGGTGGCTCAGTCCGTTGAGCGTCTGACTTCAGCTCTGGTCATCATCTCAATGGTTCGTGAACCTGAGCCCCATGTCGGGCTCTCTGCTGTCATTCTCTCTCTCTCTCTCTCTCTCTCTCTCTCAAAATAAACAAACAAACTTTAAAAATATATTTAAAAAAAGAACAAAATTGCTTTTTGTTGCCATCATTTGTATTGGATCATACCCAGCAATGTTCTGTGTGAATTTTTTTACTGTTGTTATTACCAGATTCTGTATCAGTTTAAAAATTCACTTACCGTCTAATTTTTTTTTAATATTCATTTATTTTTGGGAGAGTGCAAGTGGGGGAGGGGCAGAGAGACGGGGACAGAGGATCTGAAGCAGGATCTGTGCTGACAGGATGACAGCAGAGAGCCCACGTGGGGCTTGAACTCACGAACCGCGAGATCATGACCTGGACTGACATTGGACACTCAACCAACTGAGCCACCCAGGTGCCCCACCCTCTAATATTAATTTACTACTCCATGACCCCATTTTTTTTCTTTTTTTCTACTTGCCCTCCTTTCCTTCTATCATCCACTGAACAAATAATTATTGACTGCCTACAGTATAGCAAACACTATGCTAGACAACATAGTGTGATCCTGCCTTCATGTTGCTTGACAAGGGGACATAAACAAACACACAGGTAAATATCACCAAATGTGATATTTGCAAAACAGAAATAAACTCTGAATGGTTTGGGAACACAAGGAAGAAGCATTGGGTTCATTGGTAGGGGAAGTGGAGAGTGACACGCTTGTTTCAACATCACCACCATCAACAGTGAGGGGAACTGTTCCAAAGCTGGTAGATAGAATCAAAAATTTTCCCATAGGATTGTCTGCAACCAGACCCACTTCCTTCCATAGCTCCAGCTCATTGCTCTCCTGAGCTGGTCTCCCCTATTTAAAGCACCACTTAAAAAATGTTGCCCTTAAAGGACTAAGATCAGGAAACTGACAGCTCACAAAGCAGTCTGCTGGCACCAGGGCTCCAAAGAACAGCCTCTAAAAGCAGAGGCTCCACTCGTTAGCCCAAACACAAGTTGTTATAATCCCTTTCTGCCTTCTGTGCTTATATAATACAGGCCTTCTTCGATTACAAGACACTTTGAAGATCTCACCTTCTCCCATTACTTGTCTTCTACATAAAATGCCCACAGATGTGAGTCTGTTAGAATGTGTGAGAACTGCACTTGATAATTTATAAACCAATACTTCCTAAGGTTTGAAATTCGTTAGGATTCAGTGGCATTGAAACAGGGCATGTTGCTGCAGCAGCACCCCCTACTGACCACAAGGAGAGATGTTGTAAAACTGGAGGTAGAAGCTGACACGTCTGGAAATAATACTTAACTCTTCCCATCTAGTCACAACTAGTTATTGAGTAGTATTCTGTGATACAAAAGGACTGAGATTATACACTCAAGTGGCCAAAGCAATCATCTTATTTTTTAAAAATTTTAAAAACTAATACATTTAATAAGTTGACCTCTCCTAGAAAAAGTCACAAAAGGGACATGTGGTTTGGCCAATTTCAAGCATTGTGGAGGTGTTTTATTTTCTTGCTTCTCCTCTAAATGTAGTCTACACCTAAGTAGACCATGTTCTTACACGGGAAGATTCAATAACATGAAATTTCCAATTGGTCCAGATACATCTGTAAATTCAACATAATCTTAACCAGAACCTAAATGGGATTCCTTAACAGATATGATAAGTTGATTTTAAAGCTCATCTCTAAAAGAATAGACAAGAGGTTTTTTATTTGATATACAAAATATGAAAACACAATAGAAAGCTACGATAATTAAAACATTATGGTATTGGCAAAGTCAATGCACCAGAAACAAATCCAGGTATTTAGGGGGGAATTAGAATGAGGTAAAAGTATCTTGTAAATTAACTACAAGAGGATTCAATGAATGATGTTGAGACAATTGGATATAATGCCTATCTTAAGAGATGCCCAAGAATATGTTACAGCTGGGTTAACAAACAAAGCAAAAGAAATAAAAACAATAGAAGAAAATGTAGGACGACATTTTTATAAAACTAAGAGAACATAGACTTTCCTAAACCAAACATAAAGTGATCCATAGTTTCTAGCTCTAAGAAATATGTATTATTTTGCACCTTACATAATATTTAACACGTACAGAGTATATTTCCTCTGTTCTGATCTCTTTAGCCTCACTCTTAACACCTATTTTGTTATTGTTATTGGTCAGGAGCTTTTTTTTTGAGATGAGAAGATGAGGCAAATGGAAACGAATTAGTCTGGCTAATAAATGTGGGGCCATGGACATAGTTTCAGGAATTCAGAGACATTACTTATCCTTTCAAACCCTTGGATTTCCTCAAACTAGTTCAAAACTCACATGTGAGCTGGAGTATCTAGGTATCTGGCACGTGCTTTGAATATTCTATTTTTCCCTGAATACTTATATCTCAGTCCAGAAAAACAACCACCAAAAAAGCAAGGAGCAGAGACAACATCCTCTCCATTTCTAGGGAAAGAACAGGTGAGAGGTAAAGAGCTTCAGCTGCCAGAAAACTCACTTTTAAAGCTAATGTGAAGAGGCACGTTAATGACCATACTAATCTGTGGAAGAAGGCCACTTAAAACGCCACTGTCTGAACCGGGTTAGGAATGTGTTGAAGAAGCCACTACCCGCAATTTAGCATTCCAGTAATTGCTCTGTAAAAAGACCCTTGAGCCACTGTGTGAAGGAAATGGTCTAGACAGCCCAGCACCAGGAATGTGCCATTGTGTGTGTAGCAGATTGAGTTTACACTCTATTCCTGATTCACAAAGGGGCGAGTGTGCCAGTGGGCCGCAGGCCAGGATGTGGGTGGTTAAATAAGTGTTCTCGGAGGAAGCAATGTTCTTTTGGGATCTGCATCAGCACACCAGCTGATCAACAAATGCAACAGTTTTGAATGAAGTTAGACAAAAAGATAAATTGGACATGCTCTTTTCCAATGTGTAAAGAGTGGGTATCCACCAAGTTTCAAAATTTTTACAGACGGTTAAATTTCCAGGTGATTCTGAGTAAGTACCAATGTTTCTCTGCAAAATTCTATGCGGAAGACTTGTCTCTGCCAATTATACATGGGAGTTCTGTGACTATACCTACACTACTATATTTTCGAAACTACCTACGTGATTTGATTGCACTTGCATAACCACATTCACTTTCTACTCACATTCAGACGAGCAGATAAAATGGGGACAGGAAAAAATCTAGCTGTTTCTAGTGGACTGGCAATACATTAGAGAAAAAGAGCTTGCTGCCAGAAACAATTTTTTGTCTTCATTCATTGAGAAGAATCTTAAATCGTTTTTAATGTTTATTTTTTAAAGACAGAGACAGAGCATGAGTTGGGGAGGGGCAGAGAGAGAGAGACACACACACACACACACACACAGAATCCAAAGCAGGCTCTGAGCTGTCAGCACAGAGCCCGATGCAGGGCTTGAACCCACGAACCATGAGATCATGAAATGAGCTGAAGTTGGACATTTAACAGACTGAGCTACCCAGGCACCCCTCATTACAAAAGAATCTCAAACCCAACCTCTTTCATGAAGAATGTCGTTGCTTAATGAAAAAGAGTAACTACTCCCAGACCTCAACTTGTTCGAATTGATTTCCCAGGATTATCTATTTACTATTTCACCTATTATTATTATAATATAATAATATAATGTATAATATAATATAATATAATATAATATACTAATTTGCCTATTATTAACATAAATGCTTTTATATTCCAGGTGTTTAATCTCATAATATTGCAATATTCTCATATTGCATCCTGGGTTTTAAAGAAAAAAATAATGGGAAAAAAAGATTTACTTAAAAATTTTCCCACCATTTACTTTTTCCCAGCTTTGGCAGAAACAATACTACCATCATGAAATTCAATTATGCAAACTTCTTTTCCCTATCAGAACAAACACAGGATTTTTAAAAAGATCTTTATTCCAGTGAGATGCAGGGTCAGACATCTAACGTATAGAACTGCAAGAAATTATTTTATGTGACTATGCTTGTGGTAACATGTTACAGTCAACAGTAAACGGATCCAAGGTCCTACAGAAACCCCTCAGTCACAGAGCTAAACACACAGGCCAGGCTCAGGAGACAGGGAAGCTGATGGAAGACCGGGGGAGGCAGAGCAGTTACAGACCCAGCTACTGCTTCATGTCAAGGTGAGTCAGCAGATCAGCAATCACGTGTGTGTGCGCTACAAAATAGCTTCCTTTCCACTTCCAAATCTCTCAAGCATCTCCCCTGTGGCCTATGTCATACAAAGAAGAAGATCTCGGGAAATTTAGTTCAGCCTGGCCAAAATGACATTTTAATTAAAAGCCATTTTGTAGGTTTTCCGTGCCATCGACTTCACCGCTGATTTTTTTCTCCTTCCTTCCCCTTGAGAAAACGAGTATCAAACTGACTGATTTTAAGATTTTAATCTGAAAATGTTTAAATGTACCAGGATGTTTTCTTTAGAAATAACAAAGGAGCAAAATAAAATATTCCCCATGACCCTAGGGTACCAGGCATAAATATTATGTTTCGTATCCACATTTATTTGTTTCATGACTTGCAGGAGGCAAATTAGGTTCCTAATTGAGATCTGCACAGTTTCATAATGAACATTTTATGAAAAGGCACGCAAATTGTCACTATCATAAAAAAAATTTATTCAAAGATGCAATGCATCTGTATTTTGATGTGGGAAAATGAGTAAAGTTATAAAAGGCAGAAGGTGTATTTATGTTCTAGGCCCCCCTCCACTCTGGATTGGGTGGGCTTATAAAAAACCATCTTATTTATTTGATATTTAATTACCTCATCTGTAAAACAGGAATGAGCTCTTTAGCAACCTTCAATTCCAGGAAACTTGTAACTTTGAATTATCTATGATTTTCTAAAGTCCAGAAATGTAATAGGAACAATGGTTCCTATGAGGTGGTTGTCCTGAACAGATTTCCTGTTTGATATAATCAGACGCTACTCAGGCAGAAAACACCAGAAGAGTAACTGGATAGTTAGCAGCCATCAAGACCTGCTTTTTGTTTTTTGTTTTTTTTTTGTTTTTAAGAACTTAACTGAGAAGAACACTAAAATGCCTGGACATGCTAGGGTTATCATCTATTTGGGGAAATCCTAAGCCTTTGAAACACATGGCAAGGAAAAACTGACCTTACCTGAAAAATACCTTACCCTGAAAAATAATGTAGCTGTGTTAAAAGAACCACAGGCATGGAGTAAGTGAATGCTTTGAATCTCTATTGTTTTACAATAAACCTTAGTGACCTCAATCAGGCTTGTGCTTTTCTGATCCACAACTCTGAAAAAGCAAATTTGACTGTAAAATGTATTAAGATTTTAACTTATTTGCCATATGTGTTATCTGAAAGAGGGGGAAAAAAAACCCTGCTGTGAAAACCTTTAAAAAAAGTTTGACCACATTAAAAGAGTAAGGCACAAAAGGACAAAAGGATAATGATTTTTTTCCCCCTAAACGCCTGGCCTGAACATAAGTCCTCCAAAAGTCCCCCTTACCAGATGGCTAACCCAGCAAGGGAAGACAGCCAACTTGATTTCAAATGTGAGAGTGATTTTTTATTTAAATGAAAGATAGAAACTGTCTCAATTTTATTATATCTAAGAGGGGAGCTCAAGTGTTCAGCATGTGGGTCTGGTTTGAGTAAAAGTTTGTCTTTTTTTGAATGGAAATCATATGTAATCCCAGGCAGTGGCCTGAACCATTTGCTAATACTAATTGTTGTTGGTTGAAAGTGGAGTAGGAGATTGTTAAAGTCTTCCCTGGCAGAAACCTGATCTGTGGAAATGTACTTCACAGGAACTGTGATGAGGTTTGCAGCTGGCAGGGGAGTATGACAGTGCGGCCACATGTGTCTCCATCTTTCCTTTGGCAACCAAATCGAGACTCACATGAAACAACTCTGGGAGTTAGCTGATGGCCCAAAATGCAGATCTGGCATTCTTTTCCTCCCTACCCCCTTCTCAGCCGGTGATTTGACAACAAAAACTGAAGCGGGTGTATGTCCCATTTCTAAGAACATATATTTTAAAAAAATTATTATTTAATGATGTGGCTATTTTGAACTATGATTAATATAAGTACATTTAAGATGTAACATTGGCAAGTTAGAAAACCACCAAGTAAGGCCAGATGTGTAAACTGACTTGATGTTTAAATTTAAAACACCAGCATCAGACTGAAAGGTCTGTTATTCTATGAGTCAAATCACAGAGAATTCACACACAAATTATGCTTACCTGTTATTCCCGGAACCTAGAAAGAATTGCTTTTTAAAGTTATCATTAACTAATCTATACATCATCAAGATAAGTGGATTTTGTTAAAAATATTGAATTATAGAATGAACTTTAGATTTTATGGTAGTCTTGACAACACTTGAGAATCCAGTTATGTTCTAGAAACTGTACTACAAATTGTGTTATGCTTTAAATTATTGTGAGATATGTAAAATTGTTGCTAAATTACTGTTATATTCTTTCCTGATTTAGCTTTGTTCACTAATAACTAGATATCCTACCCCCATCAATACTGTAGGAACTCGGTAGAACTCTGCCATTTCAGTTTTATTGGACATTACCACGACTACTTCCAGATCATGGAGAAAGGAATGAGCAAAGTTCATTAAGGGGAACTAGCACATAATATCAAGTAGATATTCAAAATGCACTTCAGAGAAGAAACACGTTCCCACTACCCATGCACCTACTAGCATTCACTTAATGAGTATAAAAACCTGTGTATGGTCCTTTCACATTTGTTAGAGTTAATTATACTCTATTAATAATAATTAATAATAATACTCTAGCTTTTCAACCATTTACTATCACCATTTCACAGACAAGAAAACACAGTCCCAGGGATCCCGAGCAGACCTGGGGCTCAATACCCACCCCTTTCCAGACACCTACTCATCTAATAACAAGTGCAATTACAGATCCTACCTGGGGAAAGGTGTAGAGTAGCCCACCCCATGAAATAAACATAAAATAAAAACATAAAAATAAAAAGAACCCATGGCTTATCATTTATCAGGTATCTTATTATCTTTGGAATATCATAGAATAAAACCCTATCAGAATGCTGCCATTGGCCTATACAATAAAATTTTGTCCTGCTGCCTGACAAAAGCTCTTCAATTCTAACCATTTAAGAGAAAACTGTCTTTTACAAGTTAGTGTTCTTTTTTACAGCGTATTTTAAACAAATTATATTATGTAAATTTTATCTAGAAGTGTATTATTCTTTTTAAGCAATTTTATAAAAAGGCTTCTTGAGTTGGTTTTGGGTTTTTGTTTTGTTTGTTTATTTGTTTTTAAATCCTTAGGAGAGCCTGGAGTAGATAAGCAAAAGTAATGGTGTGCTATCCACAAGAATGGTGTCCTAGCTTCTAATCCCCTCCTAAGATAAAATTTTCCTCTAATGAGTCCTTCTAAATGTATGTTCCAGTTTCTTCAGCTACAAAGCATGACTATTATCAGATATTTGCTATGATCTTCTCTTCCTTTCACTGATGAACATTTGAACCAATTTTACCCCCAGTCTATGGCCCTTCACCACCGCCCCCTACCCCCCCATCCTCCAGCCCTGCTAAGCTTAGCCTCTCTCCCAGAGCAATGACACAGTTGAAGCCAGAACCCATGTCTTAGCCCCCAAGACCAAGCACGGTGTCTGGCCTGTGATTTAAATGATTAAATCTGAGCTGATTAACTAGAACTTGCTGTTTTCATATAGCAGGTAATCCTATCTAATAGACCAGCGCTTCCCAAACTGTGCTGTGAATTGGAGTCACCTAGGGAGCTCTAAAACATGCTGGTGCCTGGGTCCTACTTCCTGAGATTAATTGGTCTAGGGTATGACCTGAGCATCAGAATGTTTTAAAGTTCCCCAGGTGATTCTACCAAGAAGCCAAGAGTGAGAGTCACTCAAATAGCCAAATGCTTCCCAAGTTGAGAAATGCCCCAAATGATCCCATGTTTGCAGGGCAACTGCAATGTCTTAGGTTATAACATAGAGAGAGCTATTTTCCCTCCCTCAATGGCCTCATTCCCTGTTCTTTGGGAATAAGCAAAGTTACTGCTCTTTAGTCATTGGCTTTCAAACCAGTATTTAGACCAATGCAACAAAAGAAATGCTTCCGAACTTTTAATGAGATGCATTTAGATGGAATTTTAAGTTGGTTTTTGAGCAACTTTTCTTCTAGAAAAGAATATCATTTTACAAACCCGGGCAAAAAGGGACAAAGGGACATAATTTGCAACTCTCACTGCCTGTGATACACTGAATTCCATGCCAAGAAAAGTGACTATTTGTGTCTTCACACAGAGCCAATACATTATAATACCTGACCTTAAATTATATTATTGAGTGTGGCATTATTTTAAACAGTTTCTTGGTAGAGGCATTTTAAACGATCATTATCTTTATGTTTTAATTTACTTTGAAAACTGTTTAATATTGATCTGTTCAATCTCTTTTATTTCTGCCAAAGAAGGAAAACTAGAGCACATGTCAAGGTTTACCCCAAAGTGCTGAGGCCATTATCTTACTGGAAATCCTCTAGTGCTCATTCAGCTTGACTCATTTGTTTATCTTGAGTTGCAGTCCTGTGGTTCTTGTTTGTTTACTTATAATTAGTCACTTGCAAACAATTTGTACCAACAAGTAGCTACTTAGCACCCTTACCCCCATCTGCTGCAAAGACTGCTAGCTGACCGCTAAAGCTACTTCCTCTTCTTCCTGGACAAGTAACAAGCTACACTTTCCACTCCTTTGCAGTCCCATATGGTCACATGACGTGAGCCAATGCTCTA
This sequence comes from Herpailurus yagouaroundi, assembly GCF_014898765.1. Lineage (NCBI taxonomy): Eukaryota > Metazoa > Chordata > Mammalia > Carnivora > Felidae > Herpailurus > Herpailurus yagouaroundi. The sequence goes on along the minus strand of NW_024412394.1, from coordinate 44,487,196 downwards.
TGAGCAGAAGTGATGGGAGCCCCCTTCCAGGCCTGACCCAATCTCCAATGCACATCCTCCGGTAGCACATTTGTTTCCCTCTTCCACCAGTGCTAAACTTCTACAGTGTTAAGCGACTGAAGATGCGGGGGTATATCAGTGACAGGGATACTACCCAGCTCAGAGCTGGTTCCCCTTCCTTTTTTTTTTTTTTTCCTTTTCAAGTTTATTTATTTTGAGAGAGAGAGTGCAAGTGGGGGAGGGACAAAGAGAGAAAGGGAGTGAGAATCCCAAGCAAGCTAACTCCACACTGTCAGCACAGAGCCCAATGCAGGGCTCAAACCCACAAATCTTGAGATTATGACCTGAGCCTATGTCCGATGCTTAATCGACTGAGTCTCCCAGGTGTCCCGAGCTGGTTCCCCTTCTAAAAGAGCTCCACACAATATTGATGCAGAAAAGGCTGTCACAGCTGCCACTAGTGTCTGGGACAATTACCACCCTTCAGCCCTCACTGCTCCCCTTTCGGGAACTGGTTACTCATCAGGGCAACACCCCCACAAGAGCCTCTTAGCTCCTAACCCTTGCTCTATAGACCCAGAAGGAGCCCCTTTTTACCCATTTTGCTTCAGAGTTTGGTGGTGGTGGGCATGTGGGGAGGGGGATCCAGAGAACATTTTTGAGTGTCTGCTGTGTGCTCCTTCATTCATTATCACATTTTAGTCATCACAAAGCCCCATGAGGTAGGCATCACTATCCCCACTCTATATAAGGGGAAACTGAACACTCACACAAGGTTACCAGCTGGTGAGTGGAAGGTTCCAGCTACAGACTGGTTCTTCTGACTAGAAAGCCAGGGATGGCGATGCTCATCATGGGCCCTCTTGTGCTGACATATACCCTCTCTACCTCCCTGTCTCAGGGTCTCCCTTGGAGCGGGCGCCTCTGGGAAGGACAGTGTGGGAGCCTGTCTGTGGAAGCCAAGTCATTTCATGGAGACCAGAGTGGGTGGAGGATGTGTTCCTGGCCTCCTCATTTAAAACTTGGAACACATTTTTCCATGGAAAAAATATTAGGCAGAGAGAATCCATTTTTGTAACGTATGCAAAAGCACTTTGCAAACCATCAAGGAGTATGTAATATGCCTAAAAGGAGTTACTACTCTGCAGTGCATTTGCACTGTAATTCCAACACTTTGTGGATTAAATAGCCTGTTGTGAAGCAGAATTTAACCGCTAACTGTTATGCTGACTGTCTCAAAGGAAAAATACATTCCAACGGCCAAACAACTGACTTACAACAGACATTTGGAACCCGACCCATTCATAAACTGAGAACTGCCTGGATTAACATGAAGAGGACACATCATCACCATCTTCATCAAGTATTATTTATTAAGGGCAGTGCATGGGGTGAAGGCTTCAGCGTAAAGGAAAAAAAGAAGGGAAGTGTTAATCTAATTTTTAATGGCTGCAATTCCACGTCCTGGTTGTGAATGAACTCAAGCTGTTCCAAAACATCCCACTCATCTTTCTTTTTACTTCCTTCCCCTCAATTTAGCACTTATCTTTTACTCTCCTTTCTTTTTATTTTCCCCTTGCCATTCCATTTTTTTTTTGTCTCTCTTCCACATCTATTCAACATTTGTTCTTGCACTAAACAAACTCTTTGCAAGGGCTAACTATATTCTCAGACTCTGTCGTAGAGTCTAGAAACAACCAAGATGAGCAAAATGCAGTTCTCAGCATACTCCCGACCTGACAGTCAGAGAGGGGAACCTGAAAACAAACCAGATTCTGTCCTGAAAAATACAGAGAGACACAGAGTGAGTAGAAAGGGTGTTTTCTAGGCAGAAGTTAAAGGAGCAATGCCATTTCCTTTTTCGCTCATCTCACACCTGCATGCCCTTTTCCTCCCTTTCTTGGTCCACACCGGTGTCCACCTTCATCACTTCTCTTCATTACTTCTCTTTGCTACTACTCTGCAATTGTCCTAACCAGTCTCCTTGCCTCTGTCCCTCCCCACTGTAATCCAACGAATATATTGCTGCCAGATGAATGTTCCTTTGGAATGGCTCCAATTATACAGTGCCCCCTAATTATCTCATTGATACTTCTTGCTCTCAGAATTTTATGATAATTCCTAGCATTGCATTTGGAGGCCTTCCTTGCCTTATCTCTACACAGAGCTCCCTCATTAGTTAGTCAAGTGGAAATGCATACTATTCCTCAAATCACTTCCTTCCTTAACACTATTCCGTCTTCCTTCCTCTACAGTGCTTCTCATACCACGTAGACTGAAATTCTATGCATCCTATAATACTCCTCTCCAAGGCCATCGGCAGAGCTTTCCTTATACCCCAGCTGTGGATCTTTTATTGCTTATTTGGAGGAAGGGACCAGTGTTTGCTGAGCATCTTTCATATATCAGGCCCAGTGCTGAGCACTTTTCATGTGTTAACCTGTTTACTGTTCATAACATCTCTGTGAAGCCTGTTGGTTTCCCACTTTCAGATAAGGAAACCTAGGTTCTGAGACGTAAAGTGTGCTCTAGGTAAGGAAATGGCAGAGCCAGAATTTGAAGCCATACACCCGTGGACCTTGAAGGCCATATTTATCTCTTTCCATCAAGCCTCATTGCTTCCTTCATTATTTCTCTTGCAGCAACAGACTTGAAAAGTGGTACGTGCATTCCTCAATACCTCCATAATATTGTGGATACTTTTCTCTCGAAAACATCTTTGCCTATTAGACTGCCTCCCACCATGACTGGAATTGTAGAAACTTTCAAGTAATGTGACATTCATGTGAAAGTGCCGCACTGGCATGACATTGCAGGATTCAGTCAACAAGACATATGCAACTTAACTCATCAGCAAGCAACCAGTAGAATCACATGTCCACAGATATATTAATACAAAGAATCAGATATGGAGTTCTCACTGGTGCAATTCTCTAAAGAGATTCTGAATAGAACAAAACCTAGAGATACTGGCCTTTGGTGTTTGCATCTGGCAAAGTTTGAGGATAGGGTAATGAGTGTCAGCAAATACTGAAAATGCTTTGTTTATTTGCTTAGATATTCAAAGTGAGCCATTTGCCAAATTTGTGGACCCAAGGACAAGACTGAGACACAAACAAATGTTTCTTCTCAGCCAGTAATAGCTTCTAATACCATCTGGAAACCCACACCACTTAAGAAAGAAACAAATATGCTTTTTTTTTTTGCTTTCCTTCTAAGACCTCAAAGCTTGTAAATTTGGGGTCTGTTGGGGAGGGAAAAGACGAGAGTTCCAAAAATGGAGGCCCTCCAGAAAACTCAAGCCCCCTGGCAACCAAGACTTCAGATTGCAGAAGCAATCAGAGAGCATGTTTATGCTGATCTCAGTGGCGCAGGAACAAAATAGAGGTTGCTGCTATCTCTGTTCACACTGAAAGAGCTTCCCTGTGACCGAGTTTAGAGTTTAGTCCAACTCCGTAAATTACTAAGATATTTTTATTGATACCATGAAAGTGCACCCTCATTTCTCTATTGTCACAAAAGCATGTTGTTGAAACACTTAAAATATCTTGGCACACTTTAAAAGTGCTTTTTACAAAAGAGACATGAAATTAATGGTGCATTTCAGTCAACACGTCCTTTGCAGTGCTTTCTTTCCCCTTCCTCAAAGCCACGGAATAAAACAAAGTGGGTCCAAACAAGACCTCTGAACATTTCTGTGATGGGAATAACATCTGGGTAGTCAGGAATGGGAATCGATGTTGCAATCTCCTCCCCTACCCTAATGTACACGTGAACAGCATTAAGCTGGTTTTATCATTAGATTTCACTTTTCAGTGAAGTTTTAATTACCAACCCTTATAATGTCATTTCTGGGAGGGGGTCTTGCAGTTTACCTCCTATTTTCTTGCTTCCCAAATCTTTCTCTTGCTGTGTTCCAGCCTACTCTGTTTCCTGCCCCCATTCAGAAAGCTTCAGATCCAATGTGATTGCTCACCATTCCATCACCATCATTTTTTTTTTTTTTTGAACAGTGTATTATCCTAACCACACAACAGTTTCCAGCCATCAGGCACATAATCTTAGCTGCACATTAGCCTGGAAATGGGCTTTTCCCCCCTTTGGTTATCTTATCCATAACATGTGCAACTATTACCTCATTCACCCTTGTGCTGGTTCCAGAGATTAACCCCAAAACTGTCATGATAAATGCACAATTTAAAAAATAGTTTCCTCAAACTTCTTGTCAGTCTTGTTTTATATTTCATCCCCTGTTATGACATGGCTACTAGAACTTGCCATCTTTTATACTGTCTGGTTTCCAAACATTAGAGCCAAGTATGATGTCATATGGTCTAGTAGCATAACACTTATCTAAAGGAAAAAGCACATCCAGAGCTTTTCCCAATGTTTTTATTTGTTATAATAACACACAGAGCCCAAGTTAGAAAACATATTTTTAAAGGAAACCAATGAGACAAACTTTAACCTTTAACCATGAAAAATATTCCTTAAAATTTCAAAGGAAAGACAAATTCTATCCCTTAGACACATTAGGCTTTGACTGGCAGAGGCTTTTTCATCCACATTCAATATTAGCAAGATCACTCCGCTAGTCAGGCTGCAATTTTGTCATAAGCACTGTGCAGGCATTATGGAAAATGTTAAGAAGTGTTCATGTCCAAACCAATTTACTATTTATTCTTTTTTAAAAAGGAAAATAAAACAACAACCAAGGTTCTCCCATTTTCTAATTAGCATCAGTGGCGTCATATTTAAATGCCATAAAGGGAAGATGGTGTCATGGGAAACAGAAGGTGTGGACCTAGGAACATGAGATGGGGAAAGTCTCTTATGTTTCCTCACTTATTAGAGATAATCTGTTCTATCTCTAAGTGCTTGAGGAAGAGCAAACAAATAATGCATGCAAACACACTTTAAAACTATAAAGTACTATACAAACATATGGTGTCATCTCGGTCAATTTTCAGTCCCCACTCTTAATTTTTAAAACTATTGGAGTTGGCGCCCTGCATGCCATTTGCACTATGTACACCCTTCTCTCCGAGCATTGACCACACAGCAGTATGATCATATCTACGTGATTGTTCCCCCTACACGCTTGCAAGCTCCCTCAATTCATCTTTATAGCTCTGCTGCCAAGGGCAACCTTGGGTCATGTCTGTTGATTGATTTACTTGCTAAGTGAGTACCTATATAAGGCCCCCAATTTTTATTAATTCATTTCTCATTTTCTCTGTTTTCATTAAAGCCTGAAGCTCTTGTCTTTGCCTCATTTTTTTACTGTCTACACAGAATGTTCGTTTTTGTTCCACCTCCCCAAACTGCCTCTAGTGTTACTTTTCTGTGGACGAAGCACAGGGGGGGCGGGGGGAAGTAAACCTAAGAACCTGGGGATGAAGAACAAACATCTTCTAGTAGCAAAATTCCAAAATAGGAATCCAAAGTTGCAGACTACAGATACCTAACTTAGAGAGAAGGGAGTGGCTCTGGGATGCAGCTTCACCGTAGCTGATTACGGGTGTTGATATGGCTGAAGAAAGGATATGTCAGTCAGAAGAAGACAGTTATCACCAATGGATACATGGAAAAGAGAACCAGAAAGATGGATATTGACAGAATGACTACAGCTTTGTTGGAGAGAGAGGAAAGATAGCCTCCAGTGGAGGGGGCCGCATCACACTTGGGTAAGGCAGTGAGAAGCACAAGGGTGTGAGATCCAAAATCACCTCGGGCTAAATCCCAACTCTATCATTTACCAGCTGTGTGATCTCTAAAAATTCTTTTTTTCAAAATGTTTTCCAGTTTTACTGGGCATATTTACATGCACAATGTATTTAAACAATGGGTTTTACAATACGTAGTTATATCACTTGGTTTACAACCAAATATACTGTGAGTGTTCTCTCTTTTACAACAGTTAAAATACTTGCAAGGTACGGAGAAAACCTAATTTATTAAGCTCCCTTGTTGGGGAAATTTAGACAGAATTTTTTTTTTCCAAAGACACTTCAATCTCTTTGCCACACATTGAGAAGAAAGGGGTGTCCTTGTCTTCTATAGCTTTCTATAGATAGAAACTTGCCTTCCAACTTAGCTTTTTAATTTGCTTCTCAGACCCATCTAATCATCAACCAGGTAATCCATTTTGGTTTGCCCAATTTCTTCCCCATTTGCTTCCTCTTTTCTAGTATCCCTGGTACACATGCGCACTTCCAATACTTCAGTGTCCTGTCCCTCACCTCTAATATCTGCCCCCTGCCCTCTCATCTGCTCACTTTACAGAGGCTTCCTTACCTTTCCTTTTAAAGATGAGTTCTTGATTGATTTTGATCAACTCTCTACCCAAAGCTTTAGCCTCAATTCCATGTTAGGAGCAGCCTTTAATGATCTGAAGATAGAGTTCACTTGTTTAAAGGAAAATAAGAAGAAAAAACCCTTGGTAGAGATACATGTATTAAGAAACATAGAACTTGGTCACAATGTAGATATGGCTGGCTTTTTTTAAAAAAAGTTTTTTGGAGAGGGCAGGGCAGAGGAAAGTAGTTTGTACTTTAAGAAATGTTAGGGAAATGTTAGGGACCATGATGAAAATCTGTCCACTATTGCGAGGCAACTAACAAATGATTATCTCCCAGTTAGGGAATTGGAGTGACAGCCTTTACAGGTTATGATATTGTATGACAAATATTGCATATGCAAGTGTCCTTTAACAGTAACTTTGAATTTAAAAAAATGTTTTATGTTTATTTTTGAGAGAGAGACAGACAGAGCACAAGCAGGGGTGGGGCAGAGATAGAGGGAGACACAGAATCTGAAGCAGACTCCAGGCTCTGAGCTGTCAGCACAGAGCCTGACTCAGGGCTCAAACTTATAAAATGCAAGATCACAACCTGAGCTGAAGTCGGACGCTTAACCGACTGAGCCACCCAGGAGCCCCAACAGTAACTTTGGATAACAAGGCAGATGCCAGCTATCAAAAAAGTGGTGCCCAAAGATGCTTATTAATTCTGGAGTCCTGGAAACCAGGAAGTGCTCATCCATCACATGGGCCTCACACCCCGGTAGAAATGTCTGAGGAAAGCAGTGAAGTTGGCCGCACCAGCATTTACACATGGAACATCTCTTGGAGAGCCGGGTGTCATGGGGGCACAGACTCACAGTTGTCTTTGTGTGAATCATGCTCACAGTTCCAGCCATAGAAGGAGGGGGGCAGGCAAAGAAAGACCCCAGCATGTAGGTTCCTCCATTCAGACAGCAGGTTTTATTTAGCTCTTTACTGTCCTGGATTCCTATGGACAGCACAAATTGGAAAGACCAATGATGAATTGAAGGCTCCTCCTGGAACCAATTGCAATCATCTCTTAAGGCTGGGGTCTCCCTGGAGGGACATGCAAGTTCACGGTGGCTCAATGCAGCAACTAATTCCAGTTCAAATGCTTTGGAAATGGCCATGATGAAAATCACACTGCAAGAGAAATGCTCTATCTTTCTGTGGTCCATGGCTCGCTTTCCCCAGAAGGTCTTAGAGGAAGCAGGAGCCAGGATGTCCAGAGACAGGGGCTCATCACCAAGTTTTGTCCTAAGGAATGCTTTGAACTCAGCCAGGGACTCAGCCTTGCCTGGGACTCTCCTTCTCAACAACTACCACCTGTGTGATCTTATGTAAGTCACCTAACTGCTCTGATCTTTGTATTTTCATATGTAAAATATGAAAAACAGAGTGTTTATATGGGCACAGAGTGTAAGTGTGTTGGTTGTTTGCCCTTGGTGGGAAATGCACCTCACTGCCCCTACTCAGCCTCACGAGAGGATCGTACCACATATCGCCAGCTCAGGAAAAGATCCAAATTCAAAATTCGAAGTAGGTTTTCTACTATATATCATCAGTAGCTATTTATTTATTTATTTATTTATTTATTTATTTAAAGTGTATTTATTTTTAGAGAGATAGAGAGAGCAGGAGCAGGGGAGGGGCAGAGAGAATCCCATGCAGGCTCCGTACTGTCAGTGCAGAGCCCCATGCAGGGCTCCAACTTATGAAACTCTGAGATCATGACCTAAGCCAAAATCAAGAGTTGGATGCTCAACTGACTGAGTCACCCAGGCACCCTTCAGTAGCTATTTATAAATGATGTCTGAATCATTCAACATATGTTGTATAGAAACATCAATGAATATGTTTCATTTCCAGCTAAGAAATAGCTGAAGGGTTCTATGCCAGTGATAGACTTACTTTATGTATTATTTGCAGAATTTTTATGTTATGTTTTTCACATGAAAAAGAAGTAGACATCCCCATATTGACACACAAAACCTTCTGCATACAAAAAGAATAATAGCATTATCTGTGAGGAAATATCTATTTATTTATTTATTTATTTATTTATTTATTTATTTATATTTGAGAGACAGAGAGAGAGCAGGGGAAAGGGGCAGAGGGAGAAAGAAAGGGAATACCAAGCAGGCTTCACACTCAGCGTGGCACCCAATGCAGGGCTGGATCCCACAACCAGGTTCAGAATCTGACACAAAATCAAGAGTCGACTAGTCAACCTACTGTGCTACCTGGGCAAGCCAGAGGAAACATTTTTTAAAAAGAAATTATTTATATGTGTTTCTTATTGTTATGTTGTTGCTTTCGTCACCTTGGAATCTGACTGACAGAAAGCAAGGAATGTTAGCGGGATTTTCACGTATCTGTCTCCCAGTTTGTGGGCTCTACACCTTGTGCAGACTCTGGTGAATGCTACAGCCCTTTCTTCCACAATTAACAGACACAAAATTTTGCTTTCAGTTTCATCAGCTTATGGACCTACACACCCAGGGTCAAGAACTCTGGGTCAATCTATAAGATTTCTGGTCATGGTGGGCTCATGATCTCAACTGCAAGGGAGCCAGAGTCACATGACTTAGCTTATTTGCGTTTGCCAGATTTAACTTGTAGATAACTACATTAATCTCCACCTTGTAAAAGAGGGAAAAATAGGCACTCAATCCATGAGCTGATTCCTCCTAAGAAAGACAGCTGGGAGCACAAACCTTATGGTGCTCACAAAATTGGAAAATTATGTAAACTAGCAAGAGCCATATCAACAGTGTGCACATTTGTATTCACAAAAGAATATAAAGAATACCGCTAATGTAAGTTTTATTATATTTGGTCATTTTAATCCTCCAAATTGAGAGAAAGCCCCGTAATATAAAAATAATACTCCTACACGGGCAATTATTGAAATTGTATGTCTATATGACTTGAACATGAAGAGCCTGGGATATGCAGGTTTTTCTCTCCAACCCACTGCCATAGGAACAGTGTGATGCTTTCCACGCTGGTCCCTGCTTGTAGTTTCTTATCTTACAAGTATCTGAGTCTAAAGAGATAGAGTCAAAACTAGAAAGAAGAATATTTCTGAGAGTATGGATTTTTACTTCCTGCCAAGCATTCTATTCTCATACACCCTTGTGACCCTATGGAAATGGGAACCATAAAAATATTTTCTGGCTTGGAGGTTAATCTATAGTTCACTTTCTCCAATGTGCTCCACCAAAGACCAGATGGGATACTAAAATGAACTAGGTTCTGACTACAAAGCACCCTTGTAGCCTGAGGCAGGGGAAGGCATTACAAATATGTATGTTATGTGGAAGTCCCAGCGGGATTTCCACAAAGAGCCTGTCTGAAGGCGCATGTCCACTCTGGGAAGCAAACCACTCTGAAATTCCCAATTCATTCTGAGCACTGACCCTGCAGCATGGGTACGGAGGCCAATTGGAACCATGTGTATGGGCTACCGCTCTGGACAGACCGCAGTGCCCTTGCCACACTGACTTCAGATTGTGGCCCCAGAGCCTTCCCAGTCACACAATCGTAGGCAAGCTCTCTAAAGGTGTTGATTTAGGCTTCCAAAAAAAGCGTAGCTCTTGTGACGGAGAAGCACAAGCTTTGGCATCATCCAGTCCTGGGCTGAATTCTGGCTCTACCAGCTATAGAGTGCTATATTCTGGGGGAAGCAACTCAGTTGCTGAACTTCCTCTGTCCTCATGTGTATGCAAAAAGAATAATTACGCCCATCTTGCAGGATATTATAGATATTGAGTAAGAGAATAGAGTAGTATAGGCAAGCAAGCTAGAAACTGCTTAAGAGCTCTAAATTCTGTCTGCTTCAGTTTCTTCCTCTGCAAAGTGAAATAACAAAATACTTACCTAATCAGATTCCTGGTAAGGATTCAGGGAGTTAATATACTTAAAGGGCTTTAGCTAGAGTTTGGGCATTTATTAAATGCCCAATAAATGCTCACATTATTGGATAATGTACATAGAATACTTAGAAGTATGCTATGGTTAGGTGGGAGATAAAAAATGGCAATATTATTATCTTTTTATTTTTCTCCCTAAACATAGTATGAAGGGAAACTAATGTTTATTTCTCTTGTCCTACAGACAAATTCAGTATGTTAAGTGTCCTCAAAACCACCTCTTTTAAAATGCCTAAAACTTTGTATACCATATCCAGATTGTCTCTACCAAACTCAGTCTGTGTCAACTCCCCAAATTTTCTGAGAACATTAAGCATAGGCTAAATTAAATGTATTTGGTGAAAGCTAAAGAAAAATGCACAAGGAGAGAAGGTTGGCCCTGGATTAAAGATGTGTGACAGAAGAATTTGGTAACCTCTACCAAAAATACTATGGTACTTCTTGTAAATCTCAGGAAAAAAAATGTTTTCCAATAAAAAAAAAAAATCCTTTTTCAAGTGGCCAAACGAAAGATTTGTATAGTACTTACTCAAAACAGCAATTTTCATTCTGCAGCCAGGATACTTTAAAGAGGAGAAAGACCAATTGTATGTACTGCCATGAAAATGATTCCAGGTGCAACGAGCCCTCAAGATTTATATAACTCAGCTCTTAATTTATTTCCTTTAATCCACACAATATTTCCCAGCTTCTCAATTGTCAGCCACATGTTTCTCAATAAAGACCATGGTGGCACCAAACTTCCAAGTTAGATGCTATGATTGTGTTTCCTGAGTGCCCAATATAAAATGTAGTTAGTGTTTTTAATAATCATTTCTCTTGTGGTATTTCCAGCAAAAGTCTGTGTGTAATGCCAAACCTTGGTCTTCTGCATGGAACCGGTCAGTCTGCGTGTAGTTTACTAGAAAGCCGGGTTTTCAAACTCTGGTATGTTAATTTCAGTCACCATGTTTTAGACCGCAGTAAGGAGCAGGGCTAGAATTGATAAACAGCTATCTCATGGGTATGATGCATGAGGACAAAGTAGCTAAGTAGAATAGAAATCCACTGTAATCTCAAAATAGAGGCTTGCTTTGAAAAAAAAATGCAATATAGGCATATTATCCAATAAGCAATGAGCTCCTATTGTCTATCTAAGAAGGAAAAGCAATATAAATCTGTGTAGATAACACAAAAGGTCTATAATATAATAAGTTTCAGTGAACAGAAATTCAAACTTATTTATCAAAAATTAATTTTTGAGAGAAATAAACTTTTACCTATCAGAAGTTCTATTTTTACATTTTCCCTGTTTGTCCTTCTTTACATGCAAGAACAATTTCTTGCAGTCAATTAAGTAAAGATGATTATGCAAACAGATAGAAAAATTACTGTTACAGTTGTTTTACATTAGATTCATACAAAATAAACTACGTGAAATTGAAAGTTCAACCTTTCCTCTAAGGGGTCTAAATAAGAATTCATTAGATTGGGAAGGTAATTTGTGAAAGTTTTATGTGAACAACAATGACATAAATTCTTTCTTTTAATATTCAACATGAATTTGTAACATCCTTCCTTCCACTAACAAAACCTATTGTACACCATCAGTTACCATTGAAAATTCCAGAAGAAGCCTTTGTTACCTTCTTTGTGGTATTTTAGAGCCTCTGGAAAGATAAGCAGTAGTCATTTCTCATCCTGTGACTTGTGATAATTGATGGAACGTTCAAATGAGCAACTTTTCATACGCAATGTATACAGTGTTCATGTCAACATCAGGCAGAACAAACATGGCTTATGAACAGAGGTTAAATGACAGATAAATCATTTCATGAGTAACACACATAAAACTCTTGACTCTTCATGTCTATTAGTGCTTTGGTGCTGTCTTTATCTTCACTACAGCCAGCATCCTTCTTTTTCTTTTTAATATGATTCCCAGCGTTTTGATGTCATATGTTTTGTCTTATTCAACCATTTGGAGTACAGGTGTGCCACTGTGTTTTTGATGGAGTGTTGCTATTCCAGAAAGCCCCATCCACAACACAACCCCACACATGTAATCCAAACCCGAAGATGAGTCAGCCATTGAGACTTTGCTCCAGTTCTTAAGAGAACTCCTCACATAGTTGGACAGAATGTAGAATTAGTAACACACACAATAGTTAGGGAATAATCCTGAGCTTCAAAAGACCTCAATATTCCTCTATGAATTTTCAAGGAAAAAAAAAATTGGTTTTCAGTTCTGTGTCCATGCTACTAGAATTACAGTCAATGTTTTTAGACTGTAGAAGTCTTTCCTTAGCGAGAAAAACCCCACATGCATGCATTCCTTATACCACCTCAAAAATTCCTTATACCACCACAATACTGATTAAATGATTTTCCGAATCAGAATGAGGAGCTTGAGCTCCACTTGCAGTACAAATATTTCCTAAAGTGCTGGCCATCAGTCTATTGATCCTGACCAAATTCTGATTTCTTTGAAAACATTTCAGCTTCTTATCACATTAAGGAAATGAACATTTTCGAAAAGCTTGCAACAACAAAGAGAACAGCCTGGTCTTTAGGCTTAATCTGGGTATTATTTTCAAGACACATTTTGGAGAGAGTCTTTGAGTGTTCTGCCGGAGGCTGGTCTCTGCCAGTGTTTATTTCTTGTACTGATGCAGTTCAGAGGTGATTAGTGAAAAAGATGCTGAAAGAAAGGGAATAAACGAGAGGACAGGTGTCATATTCTTTGTGTTCTCTTTCAGAGCTTGCACAGACGATTCCATGGTGGCAAATTTGGCACTATGTGGGTGGCTGCGTGACTTCAAATGCTCAGCTGCTCTGGCTCCCAGGGCACTGACAGACTGTCTCCTCCACTTTGGAACCCCCAGATGATGAGTCTCTGACCCTTTAAACAAAAAGCCTGAGCACCATATGGTGATTTTTTTAAAGTGCTATCTAAAGATACAAGGACTTTATGAACAGCGTTTGGACATCACTCCACTGCATGGTGTCAGTTCACTCTACTGTTTCTGTTGTTAGAAACCACCTTCCAGTCTTTATCCTATAATAGAAGTATCGCCAGAGACTAACAGAAGTTTAAAGTTGGAACTTATAAACCATCTAGCCTAAACTTCTAGAGGATTAAAGAAAGAACATGTGGAAAACACTTTGCAAACTGAAAAATTCCCCCTAAACGTATTTTGTTTTGAAGATGGGAAAACAAAGGACTAGAAAGTTATGACTTACCTATTATTCCTAAGGCTGAGAGGTAACTGCATAATCAATTTTAACATTGTCATGCAAACTTTTAATACGAAGTTCATATAAAGTTTAAAATTAGGCCATGGGTCCCATGACTTCTTTTTTGAATGTATATTTTAAATAAGGAATTCAGGATTTTTTAGTGCAAATCTTATAAGCAATACACGAAACTTCAAACAAAGTAGTTGTCAACTGCAGCCAGAACTCTTCTGTATAGGTGAGCATACAATTTGGCCTAAGGAAAGTGCAAATCAGGAACCAATGTTATATGTTTCACAGGACAGACAGACACGCTTGGTCAAAGTGTTTTCTTTGGGTAAAAATAAGAGTATGATATAAAAAAAGTTGTATCATATTTTAATACCAGAAGTCTCCCAATGCCTTAGTGTAGGAGTACCTGCAATCCAAAAAGCAGAAAGGTATAGGCGGCCATCTAGAGGGGTCATCAGATCTCCGAGTCTGATGCCAAGGACGCCTAAACTAACAGAGCCACAGTGGGACTGAGAAGCAAGTTCGTACATGGCATCACATAGCGGGGGCACAAGAAAGAGACAGAACTGAGCTCAGACCAAACAGTTGATCTCAGGCCTGGCTCTGGATGCCATGGTGACAGGGGAAACCAGGAGGATCTTTACCTCTATGCTTAGGGGCCATCAGTGGGGCTCTCAGGTTTGAAAGAATGGAGTTGAAGTAACGGTTTGTTTACTTCAGGATCCCCCATAGCATCCATTCTGAGGTCATACACAAAAGACCTGCGTGTCCACAGAGAACAGCTTCACAGAGACTTGGCTAAGAGGCAGAATCTGGTGGAATGATGGTCCCTGCTGGGATCTTGGCTGAGCCTACCGTCCTGTTTCCTCATCCTCTCATATAACTCGAATGCCTCCCAGCTCTCTGCACAGACTGTAGGATTCCCTGGCCCAAACATGCTCCAGTTCCTCCACTAAAACCCCCTCCCACATTTGCCACGCTTCCTTGCAGCTGCCCACACGGTGGCAAAGAAGACTCAGGGTATTGCTGAAGAGAGAGGTTGAGAAATTCAAAGCGGAAAAGGAAGGAAATGTAGCAGGGTGAACTTTACTCATGGCTAAGATTCAAATTAAATGCCTTGTTATAATCTGACCTTTCTTTAGCTTCTTCAGTTTTAACAAGGACGTCAGCAATAGGAGGAAATGGGCAAGAACTGGAGTGATTTTCAAGTTATCAAATGAATGTGACATGCAAGACAATCCCTCCATCTTAAACAGTGAGACTGAAGTACAGGGCACGTTCGTGATTTCCCAAGCCTGAAAGATGCCAGATGTCCACTATCTTGTATTTCAGTACTCAGCCCCTTTTATTTGTTTTCTTTCATGAAGTGGTGACGCTGGGGACGGGGACGCCTAACGTTGCTTATTCAGTAGCCCTGTCAAAGCTACTGATGACAACTGTCAGCACATCGACCCCCCATCCCACCCCTCTCTGGCCAGACTCTGTCTCCTGTTCTCCAGGCTAAAATCTGGCAGACCCAGGAATCCAGTGGTAGAACTGCGATAGACTTTATTTCTCGACTCCCCCCAAGGGAAGAACCTCTACCCACACTTAACTCCCGCCATCCGCTTCCATTTTAGTAACTGAGCGAAAGGACCGCATTAAATTACTCCAATATCAAATTAGAAAACTTGAAACAAATATCCACTTTTGTAACTAAAATATTGCCCGATTTACCTTCTAAGCTCATAAGAGGGATGAAAAATGGTTAACATAGAGCACAAACACTACCAGAGAGCGAATATCTCTCTCAGTGTGGTGCTTAGGATAAACATACATTCACATACTGTTTATTATACTTCAAAAATTAAAAAAAAAGTTTAGTGTGGGGAAAATTTTTCTAGCTGTATTTAGAGAGTGACCTGAGATGTGGGAAAGTTGTCTAGTGCTTATGTTATTTTTTTCACCCACTTTTGAATTCTTTGAGGCTACATTTCCCCTGAGTTGAGCAGAGATTGCCACCCACCTTGGCTCTTCCTGCCTCTGCCCTGACAGAACCTCTTTGTTGTTTTATCTAATCAGATTCAGAGGCCCTGCTATGGTTGGCTCGCTTGGATTTTTCAAGGAGGTTATATTTCTCATTTCCCAGGCTTCAGAAGAACTAAAAATAACTGGGTGAAAATCTGAAAGGCAAAACTGCTCTGTCTGCCAGCATTGTAAGGAGATAGGATCTGCCAGCCTTCACCAAAAGAGAGCATCTCTGTCCTGTGATGATTAAAGCAAACTTCTGTCTCATACCAGTTTGGTAGCTAGAGCCTCCGCTTGGTTTGATGTCTCTATTTAATAAATGTGTTTTTCCTTATTTGCCACCTAAAAATATCCATCTGAACACCTATGCTTCCGTGACCATCTTAAAAGTAAAATTGCTTGGCCTTCACGTTGGTGCATGTAATATTTAAAAACAGACCACAACAAAACAAAACAACTAGTTGAGTAAATTTAAAGTGGCACCAGTAGAAGATGTTTTATCCGAATGGCCGCTCCCACCATTGGTATACTTGCAGCTACTTTCTGAAATTTAGTCTCATGCTAGTTTTTTTTTGCCACTCAATGTAGACTTTCCTCCAGCAGCCTGAATAGTATAGGGCCCTAAGATTCATTATGAAGGATTTACTAATCAAGACAACTAGTCCTCTCTTTTCAAGAGGCTTTGCTGGCAGCAATATCCATCTCCATGTTTTCAAAAGCCGGATTATGCCCATGAAACATGGGTGAGGGAACATCTGTCATACATGAAAGATAAAATATATCTGGCGTTGCCTTTTCATGTTTTATTTTTTAGAGCCATAAAAAATTAAGAGACTAAGTCAGGGAAAAAGTTCAAAAAAAGGAGTTTGTACCATTAACTCTGCTAGGGCGTCAGAGGAGATATAGGATTTCAGTTCTGAACTTACAAATATGTGAAACTAGAGATTATGAAAATAAATATTTAGCCATATTCCTAGTTGTCTTTTTGTAGAGGTTAACAGTTTCATACTGAATTAAAAGCAAACAAACAGTGGTGAATTAAGAACTTTGTTCAAACTCCTCTCTTTGTCATGTTCACAGTGATAACTCCTCCTTATAAAGCTAAGCAATAAAAAAAGATAAAGACTTTCTAAGATAACACTAAAAAATGACATTATTATTGGAAAGCATTTCCATGCGACACTGAAATTTTAATAAGTAATTCATCTTAGATATAACACATGAATATATATCACACATAAATGTAAATAACTGAGTTCAATCATCAGGTTTACCAGACAAATTGTTTCATATATCTGAGCCAAGTCCCAGTTAAGAAGTTCGAATAATAAAATTGATTTAAGTGTCAGACCGTCAGCCTATGGGAACAGGAAGGTTATCATTCCCAATGTCTTCTGTGTTTTTCCTACTGAATCCAAAAATGGTAGGCAGAGATTCTGGGTTCTCTATGTGGTTTTTGCAAAAATTTTTTAAAACTCTGACCACTGTTAAGCCCTGCCAGGGCAAGGATCATCTCTACCTTATTCACAGCTCTTCTGCAGATCCTATCAGTCACTGGTGCTCACAAAATATGTGTTGAATAAATGAACAAAAGAATGAATGTATGAACTACCTGGATGGAAATGGTCTCATTTCCAGTGATAGATTTTACATGAGAAATATAGGAAACATGCAAAACTTTTTGGAAGCGTAGATAACATTTTACTGTCCCTCTCTAAAACATTTTTCCAATCTAAAGCTTTGCAAACAAGGAAATAGAAAATTTAAGCCATTATCTGAAAAACTGAAGCCTTCTGTTACTAAATAGTTATTCCATGCAAGGCTTTGTTTAACGTTTATTTATTTTTTTGGGACAGAGAGAGACAGAGCATGAACGGGGGAGGGGCAGAGAGAGAGGGAGACACAGAATCGGAAACAGGCTCCAGGCTCTGAGCCATCAGCCCAGAGCCTGACGCGGGGCTCGAACTCCCGGACCGCGAGATCGTGACCTGGCTGAAGTCGGACGCTTAACCGACTGCGCCACCCAGGCGCCCCAGCAAGGCTTTGTTTAAGAGAAAGAAAGGATGAATGGATTAGCAAGGAGCAGGAAATCTCTTTGAGGAACTTTCTGTGTCTGATATAAAATGAGACGAAGAGAAGAACATATGGTGCAAAAAGGTCACAAACAAACTGACAAAATACTATTTTACAAAATGAAAATGGTCAACATCTGCATGATTTTGCCTGTCCAATAGCCCTTGTGCTTATTTTCATTCCAAAATCTTGTTTTGCTGAAAATGCCTTTTTAAAGCATAAAAATTCATTCCAAACCATGTTGTTCCAACAACCATGCCTGTTCCAAAAATTTGTTCAGAGTCAAAAGCCACAAATGCTTTGATACAATATGTCTATAGGTCCACTTTTGCTCACAGATTGTTATTTGGGAATATCTTGAAAATATTTATGCAGTTCAAGTCAATTTGAAGTGGGATCTTGTACACACCAAGTTTAAAAAAAAACCACTTGATCTCCATAATAAAGAAAAGATATAGTTCCTCATCCATATTAAATGATTTCACATACTTGACATCTCTCTCACCTGTAAGTGCATAGCTCTCCTATAATACACATGTGCACACACGCAGGAAAGGTCAGTTTTGAATGAAAAGGACAAAACAGAACACAGTGGAAGCCCACTTCGAAAGGCATATACTAAGTACACCCATTTTAATCTT
Organism: Herpailurus yagouaroundi; assembly: GCF_014898765.1. Taxonomy (NCBI): domain Eukaryota; kingdom Metazoa; phylum Chordata; class Mammalia; order Carnivora; family Felidae; genus Herpailurus; species Herpailurus yagouaroundi. The sequence goes on along the minus strand of NW_024412394.1, from coordinate 44,468,987 downwards.
CTAGGTAAATAGATCAGACCCATTTTCATAATTATTTGCTAAGCACCTACCAGTGCCAAGTACATTACCAAAACCATCCTGTGTCTTAACAACCCAGAGAGATAGGTATGGTGACAAAACCATTGTTCTTTCCCAAACTGTCCAATGATTTTTTAAGCTGTGTTCCATGTATAGCAGGTCATTTTTGACTGGATATCGACGCATGTAGATATCCTCCACCTTTTCCCCGAACACATATGCATGCATATGCATATACACGCACAAGCACACCCTTACAAATATATGTTTGACTTCATTTATTCGCCTTTTTTTTTTTTTTAATCAGGGTGAGGTTCGGTAAAAGAAGGTATAGATGGAAGGGATGGTATGGTGTCTGTTCCCCTCTGGACTAGTAGACAGGATTTATTCAAAAGGCAATGAGTATAGGCAGATGGAAATGTTCAAATGTGCTTTGGACTGTGGAAAAAGGCATATCAGAGTGTGGGAGAAAGGGCCCTTATATTCACCTGTGTGGGCACCCAACATTGTTCTGGCATCCAGGTTAGGGGGCTTTGAGAGTACCTGAGACTACGTTGGTGTGGACATCAGGTCTTCATGGAGGCAGTGGCAGTGTGTAGCTCCTCCACACGGTATTGCAAGCAGCTACCAGGGCAGCAGAAGAGGAACAAGGCAAATCCACCTTAAGCGCAGGTGAGGACTGGCAGACACTTTGGAGGGAGGCTGTGAGTCTTCTGTTATAGCTCCACACATGCGTACATACAGATGTATGTTACACCTGGAGCCTTTGGATTCTGAGGAGGTGTCCCAACGCTGTCTTGGGACTTCTGGCCTCTGTGCCTGTTTTGACCAGAGCCTCTTTATCTTCAAATGTTTTATAGATCGGGGTTCCATGGCATATGTCCATTCTGCTGCTTTTAAAATGTAAACTACAAAATTAAACCATAATGTACCTCGTTTCTAACTAAAACTGAGGTTGAACGTCTTTCATAAGTTATGCAACAAAAAAGCTTGTCATGGATGAAAGAAGTTGTAAAGTAGCTTTGAGAGTAGTTGCCTTTGATAGCCTGAAGATATTTTCATTAGCCAGCTATTTAGCTATCTGTAACTCTCAAAGGTCCTTTAACTACTCTGAGCACCCAAAAAGGTCATTCATACCTTTCCATCCCTCACTTTTCTGCTCCAATTAAGTTCTGTATGTGCACCTGCCTACTGGGTAACTCCAATTATACCTTAAATTCAGTAATTCGACATAACCAAAACCTCTTTGGTTTACTTAGTCAATGGCCCCATCACCCTTCTATCCATCCATTCTCCCAAGCTAAAAGCCTTAAAGCCTCATCAACTTCTCCCTCTATCCCAAAGTAGAAGTCACCCAAACACATACATTTAGCTTCTGGAAAATCTTGCAAATCCTCTTTCCCTCTCTTTTTATCATTGCACTTTTCTTTTAAAGCCTTCATTATCTCTTGCCTGACCATCACAATAGTTTTCTATCGGAACTCTTATCTCCATTCTTTTCTTTACCAATCACAGCATCAACAACAGAATTATTTTTTAAATGCAAACATGATCATATCATTCCTTTATTTTAAGCCTTTAATATGAAAAATATATTTAGCACAGCAGGAGATCCTTCACACTCTACCCTAACTTTCTCAACTCAAACATGAACACCATTGACCTAAATAGGGTCATTGGTTGCAAGAATTATGGCTGATAAAAAAATTATGACAGGATATATTGAGTAGCTCATAGAAACCTTGGGAAGATTAAAGAACCAGACTAGAAAAGGCAGGAAGAAAGAGAGACAAAGCAGAAAAACCACAGCCAAAAGCAGACTACAAAACCGAGGCAGCGGAGACTGTTACTACAGCCACCACAGGACAATGGTCCTGTGCTTTGTACCACTCTCTCTGGACACTGTCTCTGGACAGTGTGTGTGGCACTAGCCCCACAACCACAGCCCCTGGAAATGTCAACCCCAATGATGCTAGTAACACCAGAAGGATTGTCCACTCAACGTGTTTTTCTGCTTCCCTTCCTTGCTCCATCTGAGTGGCAGAGCCTAGGTTAGATAGCCATTCCTTGCCAAGACAGGGGGAGGTGGTAAGGACTGCAAAAACAAGAGTCCGAGTTTTGAGCTTCATAGAGAGAGCCCGGCCGTAAAAAGTGAAATTAGATGTTGGACAACAAAAATCAACAGAGGTACAATCTCTGCTTCAGCTACTCAGGATATGCAACGTTTTCCAAAAGAGACAGTGCTGTTCTCAATATTTGAAAGATGGTTCCCTGTTTCTAATAAAGCAGCACGTATCTCCTTTATTAGAAAGGAGTTGGTGCTTCTGTAATTTGAGGTCACTATGCTTTATTGTAGCACTTCCCACAAGGTATTGTAATTATTTTACCACTTCACAAGTCAATGTCCCATGCCAACAGGGAGTTCCTCTTGGCAGGGACTATGTCTCCTATCTCTGTGCCCAGGCATTATGCTCAGGACAAATTATGTCCTCGGTAAAATTTGTTGAATAATTTTTGTGGCTTCCCTAGGAAGAATGTTTGGGGTCTACAGGTGACCCCTGAAAGACCCTGGCCTCCACTGTCGGTAGCAGAGGCACCATCTTCCTCTTGCCCAGTGACAGGAACTTAAAGTTTCTAGAACTTTCTTTACAAGACAATTGCAAGCTGGGAGGCACTCCTGACATGAACAATGGCCATCAGTCTCATAATCAACACCTCTCAACTCTGCTCTCGGTCCTAAAGTTTATTATGGTGTAGACTTTGGTATACTGCTAAGGTGTTACATCTGTACTCAAGCTTATTGCAATTGTTTTATTGCCGTTTTAGTTATAAGCTGGATAATATAGCAATCGTGTGAAAAGTCTTCTATTATTTCGTAGATGAAAGTTAAAGCAATCTCAAAAGTATTGAAATCCTGTTGGGTAGTACTCATTCACACTAAAATATATGTTGTCTTCTCTGTGCTATGAAGTAGTAAAAAGCCCATTGTCTCTACCTAGATTTCAGATTGCAAATGAGACAAAATTCTTCAAGCTCTTTAATGTCATGCAATATGTCAGCATAACAACATAAACTGATAATTTTCAGCATATCTTTATACTTTTAAATATATTTTAAATGTATTTATTTTTTAATGTTTATTTATTTTGAGAGAGAGAGAGAGAGAGAGAGAGAGAGTGGGGGAGGGGCAGAGAGATACAGGGAATCCCAAGCATGCTCAGAGCTGTCAGCCCATTGCAGGGCTCAAACCCACAAACCGTGAGATCATGACCTGAGCCAAAATCAAGAGTTGGACACTTAACTGACTGAGCCACCCAGGCACCCTTATAGTTATTAAATTTCTAAAGACAATAAATGTCATGCTAAGCATTCAATTTTTTGATCCATAACATAATGGAAGATAGCGTTCTTCATACTATTAGTATTAACTGCGAGGTAAAGTATTTGTGAACAATGTTCATTTGTTTCACAGATGAGATTTTTTACTTGGTATCCATTTAGAGGTTGGCATAAAAGCAACATGATTCTTCAATAAGCACCACTGTTAGTTATCAGCTGGATACCTGTTGGAGGTGCAGACAACTATGGTCTCCCAGGTATTTAAGAGATAGTGGTCAAAAGACATGGTAATTATTCCTCCAACATGCACCACACTTGCTCAAAGGAAATCAAACTGAAATAGCTAATTGGAAAGAGAAATGATAGAATAGTTAAAATAAAAAAATTTGTGTGAGGAATAAATATACATAAATTCCGGGAGAAATGTAATTATTCTCTTGTAAGAGTCATGATATATTGTTTGTAATATATCTAAACATATTTTTTTCATTGTACAACTTAAAGCTTTCATCAGTGTGCCTGGGAAGGTTGGGCAGTCCAGCCGTCCTTTATTTTAATAAAATCTTTCAACTTGGCTTTTTAAAAGAACCTTTCTATTCCATTCAGTCTTGCTTGTATTCTGTCATATGTTCTGCCAGTTAAGGTGTGAGCAGTATTTTTATTAAGGCGTATCTTTGTCCTTTCCTTACTTCTGTCTCTAAATTGCCTTCTCATCTTCACCTTGGGCCCCTGCATTTTGTCCAGTACTCTAAGAAATCAAAGAATATGTGAGTTTCCAGCCTTATGAAGAAAATATCTAGATTCACTGTGACCTACATAAAGGCACAACGATAGAAAGAAGAAGTTTTGTTACAAGTCTCAATCAGCATATCTATCATTTCTGTTTTAATATTCATTTATTTTATTATTAAGGCATTATTACTTTGGACCCCTTCCACATGAAATCTTAATTATACATGTACAACTTCCTTTATCTTCATGTAAGCTATAAATGACCTTAAACGTTTGCTTATTCAGCATTCCGTGGGTTTTTTAAAATAGAAAACTCTCACATTACGAACTGCCCGTGGAATGGGGATAAACATGGGAAGTGGAGGCCTGTCAACAACCGTTTTTCAGAAAATTAAAGTATTTCCTTTTCTGATTATAAATGTACTTTTAAATAGATATTAAACAGAGAACTTTAGTTTTATCTCTGATAATTTATTTCTATTCCAAAAAATCCCAATCAAAAAGTTTAAAAATATAAATAAAAGTAGTGAATACTTGCATGTTTCATTTATTACTTTGTATTTTCCCTTTTTCAAACTTCAAAAAAAAATTGCACTCCCCATGCCTATAATTAGAAAAATATAATAAGATATAAAGAAAATTAGTCAAATATGTGCCCCAGCCCAGATAACCTTCATGTATAGCCTATGCATTTTTTCTGTGATACACACACACACACACACACACACACACACACACACACATTTAACAAAATTCAAATTACAAATTCTAAGTTTAATATTTAAAATTCTATCATATACTAAGGTTTCCATCTTTAAAAACCAGAGAAGTTTTCAAAAATTAGAAAGAAATAGAAAAGAAAATAGCTTTTTGTTCATGAAGAGTTGTCAGAACTGCAAATGTAAAACAAACTCAGATTAGCAGTATATTCTGGATGTGTTGTCCAGACCTTAAAAGACTATTAATCTGAGCCAAAAGTACACGATTCTCTTCTAATGTTCAGATGTTACTTTCTCGGTAGCCTGTCCCTAACTAGTTTCCATTCCTGTTCCTGCCTACACTGCCAGCACCCCTTCTCCACCAGCGTGATTCACAGGGCTGTGGGTCTGCTGCAGAGGGCCGGGAGTTCTTAGGCTTTCCAGCTTAATCTCCATGATGGTAGACATCTCTGGTCATTGGTCTGCCATGTTCCTAGATGTTTTGCTTCAGAGTATATTTGTGATGGCGACGCTTCTAAGCTCTATAAAGGGTCTGCCTCTCATAGCTGAGACTCTCATGAGAGGCCTTCCCCTGAATCAGCCTATGGCTTTTTCTTAGATTTACATATAAAACTTATGTTTAAAAACCCAGGGTTAATGTTAATAATGTTAATATGTTAATATGTGACTACATCTTTATTTCTTACAGTGTGTGTTACACATTTTAAAATAAAAAATTCAATTTCAATTAAAATTAAATCAAATTTATCTTCTTTCAAAGAGTATCAAGAACTCAGAAACAACCTTGACATATGGAGGTCATAATGTCATGGATTCTATTCTACTTTTTAAGAAAAACAAAACATTAACACCTTTCTTCCTGGGGAGGAGGGACAGAACGGGGAGTATAGATCCTGCATCTTTACCTAGGTATTACAAGTAGCTTTCAGAGTAGGTGAACAGCCTAAATGTGTTTATTGTTGTAAGAGGAAGGAAATGAAACTGCTGGAGACAGTTACTTTAAGTTACATTAATTTATGAGGAAAATGTGGCACAAATAGTAGAGCTTCCTGTGGCTTCTCAAAGACATTAGGGCAGGTAACTTATCCAGAAGGTTAGCACCAATGGTCATAGCTGTTCTAACTCTGAGGGACTCTATTCTTGAGCAGTAAGCAATTAATCAAGATTTTTTATTTGTTCTGAGCGCTTCAGAATTAAGACACAAAATGAAAGAATTTCCCAATTGATGCATTATTCGTTCAGATTAAAAGAAGCAACTTAGTCATCCATTCACTAGACCCTGGGAGGGTAGAGCACATACAGATTGGTGCTGAGCAGCTACTGAGCTGATAGAGGGGATTCTACAATTCCCACATCTCATTGTACTAACCCTAGACATGCGGCTACCATTGCTCTCATTGGGATTATAGAGAGTAATAACAGATCACCACATTTATATTGGAATTGTAATTACTCCTGCCTAGAAGTCCTATATTTGCCTACGCACAGGCCAAGGACAATCTCTCTACCTAATACCCAAGGATGGGCTAGAAGGTGGGGCGGGGGCCCCCCGGGCACGGGTAGACCATTAGCCCCATCCATGTGACAGCCATAGAAAAGCTTTAAGCGATAACTTAAACCAGCGGATAATAAAATGGGACCAAGAAATAAAGCTAATAGTTTCGATGACTAGCTATGGAATCTATCTGTGCAAAATATTTGTATAATGCAAAAATTAATAATGCAACACCCAACCTCAAGGAGTTTATGATATGCTAAGAGAAAGGAAAAAGAGGAAGAGTAGAAATTCAATAAATCAATTAAAATATAAAAACATAAGAAAAATATTTTTTATTTATGATACAAGCAAAAAAAGAACTCGATTCCAACTTGAAGTATCAGAATGTCACTGAAAGCTTGGCTGTAGGCATGAAATAAATCTTAATTGGATGTCCTTTTGCTCCTTATGCAATTTTCCCAAAGTCAAGTAGATCATTTAATAAGGCATTAGTGTTATAGAGCTATTTCTATTCTCATTGTCCTTGATTATTAAATGTGGAATAATGCAGGTGGTGGATTATTCCGAATTTTTCTTCCTTTGGCTTTTACCATGAGAACCAATTCATTGCTCATTAAAACCTGCTGCAGAGGCCAAACAAGGGAAGGGATGGAGATGAAATTCATTTTGGAACCTGTTAGAAGCATTGGTGAAAGATTTGGTGGAATTGTAGAAACAGTTTCTTCATATTTTCTTTCTCTTTCAAAGAAACCTTGTTTTCCATCCATGAGATTTATATGGTGACTAGAAAATGGCACGTGCATTTTGACTTTCCGAATAAGGGAGTTCTTCAAAAAAGAACTTCAAGAAAAAAAATCTCTCCCATTTCATATCAACTATTAATTTATATTTTTCCTTTTAACATTGATTACATAACCAAAAACAAACAAAAATAGAATACGATATTTCTCAACTAACAGAACACACCAGTATTTACACAAGTAGCAGAATGTATTTTCATGTTAAAATTGATGGACCTTAAATTTACTAATGAATCAAGCAAGTGTGAACAACAAAAAGTCTAAAAGTAATATTTGGAAAACCCAAAGAATGACTTTAGCATAGTTATTATTATCAAGAAAGGAGCATGGACTAAAATAATAAAATCTGTGAAGATTGCTGAAGCTCCAGCTTCTAATCAACCTCTCCCAACCACCACACATCATGGTCATTGTATGTAGAGAGTGATTTCACGTAGGAGTAGGCTGCACATGCAACAGTATGGAGGCTTCCAGAACTTGAAAGCCACTGGAAGATTAAAGAGTAAATCCAATAAGATACAACTGACTCTAAAAGGAGAACAGGGCACCTGGGTGTCTCAGTCAGTTAAGCATCTGACTCTTGATTTTGGCTCAGGTCATGATCTCTGGGTTCGGGAGATCAAGCCCCACGTCAAGCCCTGTGTCAGTCTCCACGCTCAGCATGGGATTCTCTCTCTCCCTCCCTCCCTGCCCCTCCCGTGCCCTCTCTCTCCTTCTCTCTTTCTCTCTAAACAAACAAACAAACAAACAAACAAACAAACAAACATTAAAAAAAAAGAGGAGAGAAGTGAGGGGAGGGACAACTGTACGGACATTAGTAAAGACTAAGGAGGTTTAGCTATTGACAAAATAGCCCATGAAAAAGGATTCCTGTATTAGTCACAGAAATGTGTTCTTACTATTTAGGAAGACTTTTTGATAGATGTCATGTGCCTGACATTCCAGGAGATGAACAAAAGATATCTTTTTATACGCTATATTGGAAAAAACAGAACAATAATAATGGCTATGATAATAGGTATCAAATCATTGTTTACCATATATACACTATGACACCTCACAAATAATACAATAGCTAACATGTATTGAGCGTTATGATACATTAGTCACCATTCAAAATGTTAACATGTTGTAACTCATTTATTCCTCAAAACACTATGATGTAGATCATATTGTTGTACCTGGAATTTTGAAGGACGGTGTCACATTCAAATCTAAGTTTCTTGTACAAGTCAAATACAATATCTCTCAACCAGGTCCCCACACTGAAGGGGTTCCTTTTGCTCACTGGCATCTCCTTTGGCTGCCCAGACTCAGCTGTTGAGAGGCAGCACAGGTGACTGCAGGTGCTGGTGACATTGGACTCCCAACTTCAGTGGAAAGAATTTTGATTGTCCAATGTCAACTCATGTGCCACAGTATTTTTTATCCCCATTTTTTAAAATTGTGGTAAAATATACATAAAATTTAACACCTTAAATATTTTAAGTGTATAGTTTAGTAGCGTTAAGTTCATTCACGCTGTTCATTCATCTCCAGAACTCTTTAAATCTTGCAACACCGAAACTCCATCCCCATTAAATAACCCCAAGACCCATCATTTTACTTTCTTTCCCTATGAAAATGCCTACTCTAGATACTTCCTAAGGGGAAATCACACAATATTTGTCTTTTTATGACTCACTTATTTCATGTGCCACAGAATTTTTTGAAACATTTAACACTTTGCTAATGCAAAAATATTAATAATTATCGTAGAAGGAGGTTTTATTATTATTATTACCAAAAAAGGGCAATGGCAACAGATGACTTGTGTGTTTTCATGACCCAAAAGCAAATTTTGAATTTCTAATTACTTACCCAGAGCAAGAAAAGTTTAGAACCAACACATACTACTAATGATTAAAAAAAGACATATCAACAGTAGATATTTAAAATAAATTTATTGTCAGTAAGATATTTGAGATATTCTGCATTGCCAGTTTCTCAGATACAAAGTTTCTAACACTTCACTAAGCCATGTTATGAAGTATATGCCATGTTCACTAAAAAATGTATTCCTAGACCTTTCTAAATTTTAATGTTATTTATTTTCTCTTTTTAATAAATTGAACACTTTTGTCAATTATAGCCCCCCCCAAATCCAGTTGAAATTAAATATTACATATTTCCAAGACAAATAGTCATCAATACTTTCCACTTAAATTTTTATTCTTAAACTAAAAATTGAAAGGACTGACGTCAAATAATAGCCTGATGTTCTTGTAACCCATCAGATAATTTTATTCTTCAAAATTATTTTTCTTCCTTTATAAACTACATTGGAATTAAAACAAAAACTTAATAAAACTATAGTATGAGATCATAATTAAATTAAAAAAAACATGATCCGACTGCAATTTTTTCTTTTCTAAAACCCTTAAAGGAATGTTAGTTCAAATTTCAAACTAGTTTATTTTCAACAAAGTTCTAATTTTCTGTTCAACGTTGTCCTTTCATGACCTCTGATGGTGAAAGCATAAACTGACATTACAAATACCAACAGAAATAATGTCACAAAATCCATTTACCTTATTATTGAAGATCCTTTTCCTTTTCATATTTATTTACCTTGAGAATGTAATGGTATCAATTATTCGACAATATAGAAAGTGTTGGGCAATTTCATGCTACTTCAAAGCATAAAAAAACCCTTCTTACAGTCTGTAAATGTCTGTGTGTGCACTTTATATAGCAGAATGAATATTTCAATGATACAGCAACTTATTACTGTGACTACTAGCTCTCAAATACAAATTGAATAAAGTTTGATAAGTTGAACCAATTAGGTTAATTTACAAAAACATCACTCTTCCTAAATCTCTGTACATATGAATAATGAAGCATAATTGTCTATTAAGACCTGAATTATTTGGATGAATTTATTTCAACTTATTTAATAAGATTAATGTCTTAGCCTGAGTTCCTCCTAAAAAGGCTTTCCCACAGGTAATTTATCTGTGGATATGACTCCAGGGAGCAGGAATAATGAACAGGGGAGTAAAAACAAGGAAGAAGGAAAAGCTGGATTAGGGATGCGTTATCAAAATGACTATGGCTGTGGCCAATCTGTGCTGGACTCCATAGACTTTCTTAGAAACTTTAATGAAATCTATGAAATAAAACAAGAAAGATTTTTCTATGGGCTTCCATCCCCCATGGGTGGAGGTGGCCCCTTGAACTTTGACTACCTACTGCATAACCACTTATAGGTTGCATATGTATGGCATGTCAATGGACATTCCACAGTTCTATGTTAGTAAAGTTCCAGGGAAGGAAGCCAGAGGCTCATACCTTGGGCAGAGGTGAGGCTTTCTCAAGTTGCACCTGTAGGAAGCTTGTCAAAACCTATGAGAACTGGTTGTAGCAACAATGACTTCAGTAAAATGTAGGGCTGAGAGGATTTTAAGTGATGCACAAAGTGGCAACTGATGCAGTAAAACCTTTGCACTACTCAGATTCACCCTTTCTCACCATTAACTCCAACCTGTCACCAAGTCTCTTTCAACGTGCTAGCCAGCTACAATTTCTGCAAGTGGCTCTAGGGAATTAGCTACAGTCCCTACTGCCACAGCTGGTTCCAAAGCCTTGTTGATAATCATCTCTCTCCTCCACTGCTGATTTTAAATTTCTCTCACCTTTGGCCAGAAGCTTACTGATCTAGAGTTGCTTGCCCAGTAGAGTGACCCAGACCTTCTTATTTTAGGTTTGGTTTACTTTGCCCTTATCAGTACATAGCTGCTGTAACTGTCCATTCACCATTATCACCTATCACAAAAACATCAGGAGGTGCATCAGTCAAGTCCTTGGATATTTCTCCCTGCCTCCATTATATAACAGTGACACAGGCCATTTATGTTAATCAGGGCAAATTAATCCTGTAAATACATTGACATATTAATTCCCTTTTGCTTGATGACCCAGGAATGAGGAGCCCAACCATTGGAATGAGGAGCCCCAAATGACCAGGTAATAGTCAAGTTCTGTTTTACTTTGTCCTCTGGTGAAAGGTTCTCCTTTCTGGAAGCCAGAATCTCTAATTCAGAAGGGCCTAAGGTTTCAGGTACAGAAGAAATAAACTTGAAAATGGGTCACTAGGAGTAATGGGGACAGGGACCAATTTTATTTCCATCCCTTGCTTCTTGAAGGGACATAGCGCCACATGTTAGCTGTTGATACAGCACATATATCTCATCCTTTCTCCAGCCTGGAACTTTATCTGAGCCTTCAACAGGTCATTCCACCATTGCGTTAGTTCATCTGCTTCTAAGTGATGAGATATATGGTAATCCCAGGGGCTCCTGTGGTCATGCACCCATTGTTTCACCACCTTTGTCAAAAATTAATCCCTTGAACAAAACCAACACTGCAGGGAATGCCATACCATTGAGTAAGGCATTCTGTAAGCCCTGAGTTGGGGCACTGATGAAGGCTTTTCTGGCAGAGAATGCAAATTCATAAGCATAGTAGGTTTAAATTCCAGTAGGGATGAATTGTTGCCATCTCTAGGGTGGAAGGGATCTAATGAAGTTAATCTGATATTAAATGGCTGTCTGGTCATCCTTGAGGGATGAAATCATATCAAGGACTCAGTTTCAGTCTCTATTGCTGACAAGCTGGGCATTCAGAAAAACGGTAGTAGCTAGATCAGTATTGGTAGTGGGAGCCCATTCTGTCGTGCCCTTAAACAGCCTTCTTTCCAGACACGGTGTAATGTTTATTCATGGACCAGTTGTCCAAACAGTGAAGTCTCTAAAGATTAAGGGGGAGTGTAGCTCATATCCACAGGGCAAACTAACCTATTTGGTTTTTGCCTTCTATGCAGAGAATGCTCTCTGGTGGGCAGTAACATGAGACACAATGATCTGCATGTTATGTGCCCACTCCTCTCATAAATCTATCTGCAAGCTTCTTTATCAAGATTTCCTTGTCTCTGTTTTATTGATCTTGCTTTATCAAGGCCTCTGACCAAATGCCCAAGCCATTTGTCACTATCCAGTAGTCTATGTATACCCATACCTCAGGCCACTTCCACCTCCAAATAAAGTAACTGATGAAGTGTTCTGCTTGGGCTCTTCCTACTGGGAGAATTTCCCTTCACCATATTCTTTTAGGGATACCTATGAGTGTGGCAGTAGTGTGACAACAGTCTATTTATGGCTACCATCAATATGCCACCCTAACCTATATGTGAACAAGGCCAGAGTATTTTTCTCTGTCATCCATGGACACAGGTATTTCTAGCCATGATCAGATCCGCTGGGCCCAAGCTTCCAACAAGCTTGTACAACTGCTTGCACATACAACCTATTGCTCTGGGTAACATTCAAGTACAATAAATGGATTGGTGCAATATTCTCCAGTACAATACATGCTGTCTCTAAAATCTAAATAAGCCTACCTAGCACTTCTGATATGTACCGATTTATTCTTTACCTTTATCTTTTGGGTACCAGCATGTCCCAAACAATAGATCAGCTAAAACTTCACCAAAAGGGCAGAACCATAAAGTTTTGTGAGGTTTATCTTCTACTCTCTGGTTTGAATGTGCCTAGGTAGGATAACTTAGAATAATTTCCACTTCCTGCTCACCAACTACAGTCAGTATTATGCCATCAATATAGTAAACCATAATGATATTCTGCAAAATGTCAAGACATATTTCCTACACATTACATTCTGATAGAGCACATAAGAGTTAGTTTAGCCAATAGGGAAAACAGTGAATTGAACTGTTGGTCTCCTCAGGTGCATGCCAACTGCTTTCATGCTTTTTCTGAAGGGAACTTAAAAGACCATTTTTTCCAGATAGGTAGTGGCATACCAAGTGCCATGAATTCTGTTGATCTCTTCCAATTAAGCAACTATATCTGACATGGCCACTGTAACTGGTGCTCATACTTGCTAAAGTTTACCGTAGTTCATTGTTATCCAAGATCCATCTGTTTTTCTGCAGGAGCTAAATAGATTGAAGAGCTTTATGCAGGGTTTACTACCCCTGTGTCCTTTAAATCTTTAAGTGGTGGTGCTAATCCCTGCCATTCTTCCTAGGGAGTAGTATTGTTTTGGATTGTTCATGTGGATGGGGGTGGGGCATTTTCCAGGCTTCCATTTGGTTCTTCCTACCATAATGGCTTCACAGATCAGGGAACCAACACAAGCGTTCTTCCAGTTATAAAGTACACTTGGAGATTTTATATATCCCAATTACTCATTTGGAGCCTGGGGGTACAATCACAGGGAAGGCCACAGACCCATTGTACCCCTGTGAAACATACTTGGTCTAGAACTATAATTTTTATCTGGCCTCCCTATGCCCCTACTCTAACTGGAAGACCATAATGGCATTTCAGGCTCCCTGGCACCAGTGTCAGCTCACACCCCTTACCCAACAGTCCTTGAAACCAATTTGACAATAAATTTCATATTAAAAAAAAAACTAAAAAAAAAAAAAGAAACCAATTTGACAATAAATTATATATTAAAAAAAGGGAAAAAAGAAAAGCTTAAGAATCCTTCTTTCAAAATTTGTGTAAAAAGTGGATCATGCTGGGGCTCCTGGGTGGCTCAGTCGGTTAAGCGTCTGACTTTGGCTCAGGTCATTACCTCACAGTCTGTGAGTTAGAGCACCGAGTCGGGCTCTGTGCTGACAACTCAGAGCCTGGAGCCTGCTTTGGATTCTGTGTCTCCCTCTCTCTCTGCCCCTCCCCTGCTCACACTCTGTCTGTCTCTCACAAATAAATAAACATTAACAACAAAAAAAAATTTTTTTAAATGCATCATGCCCTCTATCCATTCCAACCCTCTCCAAATATAGAGACAACTATGAATTAGTTAAGAGATTTCAGTTTTAAACTATACTGGCTAGTTTTAATATCTAGAAATTACTATAAAGTTATGGAATCTAAAATTTGTCTAAGTCAGTAAGAAAAGGGATAGGGATAGAGGTATTCAACACAGCACTGTTTTAAAAGAGTGATCATTAAAAATAAAATAACTTCAGGTTTATACTCCAAAAAGTTGAGATGCCTTGGAGAACTGGATATAGTCAAACCTGTTGGGTGATTTTCTTGAGCTATATTCAATGGCTCCAGAGCAGGTGTTTCTTTGGATAGGCATGCTCTAAGTGCTCTGAGGCAAAGTAGTTGAAAGTATTTGCAAAAGGCCTTTGGAAGGATGATAGAATGGAAGCTGGATAAGAAAGGAAGTGAAAACAAGTCTTGAATTCTGGTTAGGCATTATTACTTTGAGCAGTCTTTTAACCTGTCTGCTTCAATTTTCTCGTCTATAAAATGAGGATAATAACTTCATAGTGACCTTGTGCATGTTTTTAAATGGATTCCTTCAGACTGAATACTGCCTCTTTTCACCAACCCTTGCTACCTTCTACTTACCCCTCTGATCGTCTAGGTTTCATTTTAAACTTCATTTCCTCTAGAAAACCTTGTCGAACCTTCCAGGGGGTGAGGAGACCTTTAACATCTTCTAACTGCACCCTATGTCTATCATTGCTGTTGTCATACAGAATTGGAATTGTCTGATCACTTGTCTATCAGTTCCATTAGACCAAAGACTCTATTAGGGTAGGGACTATGATCATTTGTTCATTTAGTACATATTAGAAATAAAAATATAAGCTAAAGTGAATTGACTTGGAGAGTATAACGATTAAGTGAAATAATGCTCGTACAGTTCCTATCAACCTACATGTTCAATAAATAGTAGCTTTAAAAAATCTCTATTATTATTCAAATCTTTATCTGAGGGCACAGCTCCTGGCATGTATACATTTGTATCACAATAAACACTTGCTGAATGAAAAGTTTAGACTGGTGATAATGACATCCTTAGCCTATGTCTGCCAGTGGCAATCCTTTCAACTGTTGTTGATTTTACTTTCAGGATCCCAAACGGTCCTCTGAAACTCCAACTTGTGCGTGTACGTGTACGTGTGTGTTTTAGAGCAAGAACGGGGGGGTGGGGGGGGGGAGGGGTTTAAAATCCAAGACAGTAATTGTAAGAGGCCACTATAGAGTGGAAATAAGGGAGGGGCAGAGGGACACCAGAGAGGCTCGGGAACCAGTAGCGGGTTGGGACGTGTATGCGTATTTTCAATTTCTTGCCCACTAGATGGTGGAACAGAGCCCCTAACCTGATAACAGTATGCTTTCTCACAGATCTGAGTTTCTCTTACAATGCCCACTCAGCGGTTTGCACGTGGAAGAATCCAATAAACTGTTATTATGTTTTTCAAAACTTCCGCTTGGAAAACAGAGCCGAAACCACAAGGGCGGGAAGGTTAGGAAGAGTCGAGACTTGCGGAAATACAGGACTAGGGGAGCTAAACTGCATTTCCCAGGAAGCCACGGGCTGGGCCTACAACACCCAGCATGCCAGTGTTCCGGATCTCGTGACCTGCTCGTGCCGTCCACTTTCCCAAGGAGCGCAGCAAATCTGTGCATTCTCTGTTGGTGCGGCAACGACGGCTCTTACGTCCGGATTATCCTGAGCCGCAGCAATTCCTACTTTCGCTCGTAGAGCAAAAAAGACACTAACCTCTATTCCGTGGAGTCCACAAGCCACGTGACCAGCTCGGGTCATGTGACTCCAGAGCCAGGCGGCAGAAGTGTGTTACCCTGGTAACTGTTGAGCCCCGCAGACCTTCCGGGAAAGCGCGGAATTCAGAGACCGAGGTAGGTGAGGCGTAGACACTTGTTTCCCACTCGGTTGACTCTAACCGAGACTGTCCTCAGACCCCCTTCCCAGGGCTTTAGTTTCCCAGGTCACTCCCCTCCTCCGCCCACACTCTACTTCAAGTGCGTCTTTGTCTTCTCGCCACTCAGGAACCCGCGCTTCCTGGAGCAGGGCCCCACCGAACGGAGCCCGTTTGAGAGGATCCGTCTCCGACCGAGATCTTGGGGCTAAGACCTTAACCGCACACATCCTCAACTGATCAGAAATGCTAATGAGTCAGGGAGGTGTCATTCTGCAGATTGGGCAAAATATTGTCCAGGGTGTTCACACACAGAGCCCCCCTCCACCGCTTCTGGAAAATGAAGCTGCGGTTTGAGCAGCCTCAAGAAGGCCCCGAAACTGGGACAGATTTGAAAGTTGGTTGGGTTCATTAGAGGGACAGAGAGAGCTTTGCTCCACGAGTCACTATTGTATAGTTTTGTTGGCCTTCCCACGCTCCAAAAGAAACGTAATATGTTCTAATTTGGATACTTCATTAACTTTATCTTAGGTAGATTTGAACCGTAATGAATTGCATTTTGTCTGTATCTGGAAACAGTCTGTCTTGCAAAACTATTACTAGGGACTGGTAACTAGCTGAATGACAAGGCAGCACGTACTGTCCTGTGCTTTGCAAAAAAGAAACGGTCTTTTGAATTTGCTCATTTATACTAAATTTTTGAAAGATTCCTTGAGAGGACCTGCTTTGTTTCAGGAATGTTATGTAACACACACACCATAGAGTTAGGAAATATTGTGGTCACCCTTTAACACTTGGATGTTAACAATGAAAATGTAATCTTGGACCCTGAATACAAAGCAAACTGTGAAAGCTGCTTTTCCAAAGCAGTTTTATTCATGAATTTGGAATCTTTTGTCCAGGTTATTGGTCAATAACTGTGCATATATGCTAAATCGTAAGAGAAATGTCTGAGGTTTAAGTTTGGTTGTTCTTATGATGTGTTGTGAATTTCCTCAAAGAATATTTATCTCTTGTTATTTAGTGTTTCCAGTGTTGTAAATACTTTGGAATGTTTACTTTGGGAAGTGAAAATTATTGATTATGGCTCACTATTCCAAAGAAGAGCTGGATGAAGAGTTTGAAAAGTTCATGAAAGAGGTAAGTTTATCATTTTAAAAGCTGTATTGTAAATTTGTGTCACAAGAAATTCATCCTTCCAATTCTTTCTCCTCTACTATGCAGTTTGACCACGTTGAAAATAAAACAGCCAAGTTATTTTACCAGCAAAATGGATTTATTTTTTAATGGCAGAGGAACTGCATTTCAGACCTTGCAGGCTATGGCAAAACTATAGGCAAGTCCTGAGATCAAAGGAGAAGAACTAGTACCTTTATAGAGAAAACGAGGAGAAAGGTGGGAGAGGATGCTTTGAATGAAAGTCCATTGGAGGAAAAAAGTAGTCACTGTATTTTCTTGTTGGCTGATCTAATTGCTAGGCCTGGAGAAATTCATTATTCCCCCTGTTGGAAAATGCAAGGTACATTTCTTCCTTTTGGGGTCTGAAATTGATGAGTTGATAGGGCATGAGAGCTCCCCCTTCTGGCCTCCTGACTTTTTAAAATGTAGTTTCCTTTATTTAGTTTCATATTTTTCCCTTTGGATCCAGATCTTTCCTCAAAAGCATCACTGACCAAGAAATACGTCATCTGTGCCTCTCCGTGCCAGGAAGGACCTTTTCTGGGTGTCACGTCCCACCAGAGAGAAAGCATATGGCAGTTAGAACCCATTTAAGACCATATCTGAATAACAAGCTTAGGAAGGAAAACTCTCAGGCATTTCCTATCCAAAGTCTATATCTATATCTGTATCTTGTTGAGGTCATACATGTTGGAGATCATCTTGAAGTGTTGAGCTAGCATCACCTTATTGGGTACATGGTTTCTATAAAAGTTTGACGACCAACACGTGCAAAACTTAAAAATTACTATACAAAACGTAACTAAAAGAAACATGACAATTCCAAATTGTGTACTGGTTCTGAACCATGACCCTAGGCCTGAAGGTAGCCAGCTAAATAAAAGATCTTTGAGAATCATGTGAAATTTGTTGTAGTTAATGTGCTTATTCCCTAATTTTGTGCAATTGGGTTTCTGCTTTTCCAGAGTAGTTTATCCATGTGCAGTAGGTGGTGTCTGTCACACAGACGCATCCTTACTCAGCAGAGTAATGCGAACTCTGTGATTGTCTAAAACTACTTTAGCCAGTGAGTTGAATGATCATTGTTGGGCTGCTTCTGCTTGGGCTATAGAACTGACCAGATCTCCTAATTTAAGGAGAGATTTCTAATTGTGTCTTTTAGTACTTGCTCTACTGAAGGGAGAAAGGCTCTCTCTATGGAGGCAAACCTGGAGTTGTATATGCCTCTTGGAAGTTCTCATTCAAGGTTGCCATGAAGGTTTAGTGAGGTGGACCAGTGGGAAGCTGCTAGTTATGAAGCAAAAGCAGAACAGTGAATATAGCAAGAGCACATTGTCCTTTTATCCTTCAGCTGTCAAGGCGATGAATTGCTCAAGCATCGGGGCCATTACCAAAACCTTCGTGTATAGAAGAATAACCAGGAGCTGCACATGGGGCTCCCTCAGAAGAATTAGCATTTGTGGACCCATTTGTGGGTATAAAGGCATTAGCATTATTCAACCAAGACTCAATGCTATCACATACTAAAAGTCTTCCTAAATATATAGGTATGACAGCCAGCTTACAAATGGTCCTACTTTGGCTCTTTTACAATGTGTTTTATATATGTATTCAAGGGATTTCATTTCTCCTACCCAGGGTTGGGTTAAATTGAGGCAGGGAACAAGTATGTGTGGATTTAATATTCTAACCTATAAAAGGGACCTGGGCAACAGTTTAGGCATGAGTGGCAATTGGGATTCCAGTGAAATTGCTTTTAGGGTGAACTAAGGTATCCCTGTTCCTATGGACTCGATCGAGGTTTCTGGTGACAAATCCAACAACCAGTTATTGGAAAATGTGAATAAGAGCAATATCTGTCCATGGAAGAGGGATAAATAGAGTAAGAAATAACAGCGAGAAAAGGTATGCAAGCCTGCTTCAGTCATGTCGGTAAGGTCGTCTTTATCAGATGTCTGCTTTAATTCTTGGAAACTACTTGCAGGTCACCAATTGGTATGCAGGTCCAGCCTGGATTTAGTGCTGTCTTTAGATGTGACATGTGAGTCAGGAGTCTATTTCTTGAAAGTTGGTGGCACAAGGGTTGGTTAACAGTACCTGATAGGGCCCCTCCAGTGAGGTTGAAGAGAGAACTTTTTGATGTGTCTTGCAGTAGACAAAATCTCTGGGTTGTGAGTCGTGGTGCTTAAGGCTTTGTCTCCCGGGAGTAAGCCATGAGGACAGTTTTACTAAAGCATGATTATTCTCAACAGAAGGAATCAGGCCTTTACAATATTGGAGTATATCTCCTTTTATCAGCTGTGGATCAGACGAGGCAGGAGCCAGGTGCATCAGGTGCTCTGTGACTGTCTTAAAGGGTCAGCGTTAATGAGTTACAAAGGGGATGGATCGCAGATTTAGAAAGACCCAATCACAGTGCTTTTGGCCAAGTTAGTTGAAGGGTTTCCACAAATTTTGCTAGTTGAGTCTTAATGGTGCTGTTAGTGCATTGCACTAGCCCAGAGGATTGAAGGCTGTGAGCATAGATAGTGCTCTAGAACCGGCCAAACAGCACAGACCTATTGACAAACTTGACCAGTGAAGTAAATGCCTTGATAACTTTGAAGCTTGAGAAGTCCTCCTTAGGTAGGAATACTCTTTTCTAATAGGATTTTAGCTACAGAAGGGGCCATACCCTCTCTGCAAGGGAAAGCTTCAGTTCAGTGAGAAAACAAACCATGACCAAAACATTTATATTCACGGGAAAGGAGCTGAACTTCGAATGGACTATTGGGCAACTTAAAATGCCAGTGGGTGGTGTGGATGGGTTTCCCAGAGTTGTGTTTTGGACAGGTAGAACAAGCAAAGTAGGCACTTTTGTGGGCTTGTTAATATTTATGTACCAGAATTGATTCATAAAGCCTACCATCTTATCGGGAGAGCAATAATTAATGCTTGTACAATGGTTAGTAAAGAGATTTTAGAGTGTCTGGCAGGACTGGGTTATTATTTGGCTCAAGATAGAGTTCTCTCTTTTTATCAAACCAGCAATTACTAGATTTCCAATATAGTTTTTCCCTCTCTGGGGCTAATTTTTGGATATATCTTGTCAGTTTTTCTAGATTATCATTTGAGGCAACATCTCTTAGGACCATGACAGAGGATTGGTTATTGGTTCCTTTAAGAGCAGCGTCTTTAATGGAAACATCAGCAAGGTAGTTTCCTTTGGCTTCCAGGGAGTCAAGTCTGGAATGCACAGGAGCCTTAATAGTAGCCAGGGCAGTTGGCAAAAATTTGACATCTAGTAAATTCAGGACATAAGAGCCATTTTTAATTTTATTCCCATTAGAAGTAAGGAAAGTTGGCTGTTTCTATAATATCCCAAAGTCATGGGCTGCCTGAAGGACATATGGTCAATTTAAATATTTTCAGTTTTACCCTTGGCTAAAGTACAAGTCTGAGTAAGAGCATATAATTCAGCCTGTTGGGTCGAAGTAGCCAAAGGTAAAGGTGCTGCCTTGATGATTTCAAAAGGTGTTGCAATTGCATACCCAGGGCAATACCATTTTCATTCTTTAAATAAGACCCATCAGTAAACCATGAAAAATCTGCATTGGTTAGGATTATCTATTAATTGTCATGGATAGTCAAAAGGTGATCTGTCCACATCAAGTGGTGGTGAGAGGTTTTATCAGAAAGATAAAGAGAGTAGAATAGCAGGGTCAAGGTTATTACAGTGAGGAGGAGTTACTGAGGAGCAGCGAGGAGGATTTCATAGGAGGTGAGATAGCTGGCCAAAAGGTGTTGAGTGTGGTAAGGATTCAGAGGGGCTTTTGCATGGGGCACAAGGGTGGTTAAAGGGGTTCCCATGATTATGTCTTCAGTGGCCTTATCCAAAAGGGCAGGCTCTGAGGCAAGGGGGTTATCCCCGTGCCACAGTGTCCGGTTGTTGGCTATAATATCCCATGGGTTGATGACAGCTTCCATATTTTGGGGTGAGTACTTCAAAGGCATTCCCTTCTCATATGCAAAAAGGAAAAGAGGAGCTGATAATTAGGATGTCCAAAGGCAGAAGGCTTTATTAAGATTTTCTTTAAGGCCCCAAAGGCTATGTAATTCAGATCTTACCAAATAATAGATTCATATTTGTTGTTTTTAAGTAAGATATACAGGGGTTGGACCATAGGAGAAGTTCGGAGCCCAGTTTTTGACAGTAGTCACCTAGCTGGAGAAAACCACATAATTGGCTCAAATCAAATTCTAGAATTGCTTACCCCTTTTTGGAAAAAGGAATTCCAGCAAGATACTTTTCTAAGAAATCTCAGCCCAGTAAGTGAATTGGATGAGAGAATTAAGGAAAAAAGGGTGGGTACCTCTTAAAGGACCTAAACCAGAGGGAATAGATTTAATTAGAGGTAGGAACCTCACCGTTTAAACGGTTTTGTTCCTCTGAGGCATGGGCTGCTTTATAGTGGTGGGTTGAGCACCGGGAGTGTAGCTCCAGTGGCAGTGAGTACAGGTAGAAATTCATTCCCAGTCTGGAGGGTTGTTTCTTTGAGCCAGTTGAGACAGAGAATTGGGACAAGCCCCTTTTGTTCCTCAGAGCCCAGTGTTTGGGGATTAGGAGAACATGGGAAAGAGTGGTTAGAGGGCTGACAGCATCTGGAGCACTTGAGTTTGTAGCAGCCTTTTTTCCAGTGTCCTGGTTTTTTAAAATAATGGCAGGCATCAGGTAGATTTTGGTTTTGTTTAGGGGCCTACATTTGTTGGAGATGAAAATTAAGGATTTCAGTGGTCTTTTAGTCGAATCATCTAGAATGCGGGTGAACTGCTAAATTAACCAAATCTAGGGCAGATGTAGTTTCCCATTCCATTCTGGTCATTTTAACTGGAAGGGAAAGATCCGATTTAGCCGGTTAATGAACATAGAATTAAAGGCTACCTGAGGGGACTCAACATCTACAGGAAGACTGAAGTTTTCATTAAAAATAACCTGAAGTCATTTGTAATAATAACAGGTTTATCGAATTTTTGTGCACAAGCCTGAATGATGTTCCAATTAACAAGTTTAGGAAAAGCTTTTGCAATTTTTCTGTGAAGACCTCTAGTGAATGTCCTGCCAAAAGTCAGAGATCTGTTTTTCTAAATCTCTTTCAGGATTTTTCTATCAGGCCAGTTTCATCCAATGTTAGGCCTGGCCCTCACCGACAAGCGTGTGAACTAATTGATATAAATCTGAGAAACTAAGTTGATAAGTTTGAATATGTATGTTAAATTACTCAGCAAATCTCTGAGGATCCTCAGTAACTCTGGCAAAGTCTTTGGCTCTAGCTTGTAGTTCAGCTTTAGTCCAGAGAAGATAAGAAACTAGGAGTTTAGCAGTTGGATCCTCAGGGGGCTTAACTTTAAAGGAGGAGGTTCTGCTAGGTTCAGAGGAAGAGAGCAGGGAGAGATAAGGAGGAAAAGGGAAATCCAGAGAGAAGAGTAGAATGGGGAAGGGAAAGGGTATGGAGGGGCTGGGATGCTGCTGCAGGGAAGTAGGAAGATGGCCCCAGAGGAGTGGCCAGAGCACAGGATGACTGCTGTGTGTCTGGAGATGTAGAATCCAGGGAAGGGAAAGAGCACTCAAAAGCCCTTTTGAATTCTCTCAATTGTTTCGTAGCCTTAGTTAATTTAGAAATGGTATTTTGCAAAGGGGTAATTTTAGAGTCAATATGTATGGAAGTCTTTGGGTACTAATTAAAACAGGCATTCCATGCAGTTTGTTTAATTTTAGAGCCATGGTCTTCTAATTTGGTTTTGAGAAAATTAAGTTGGAGGAGATCAAAAGTTCCCCCATGACAGTCATTGAAGTTCTAAATTTAGTTAAGTTGGTCTATTTTGTTAGCATTGTGCATGCAGGAGGATCATAGTTTTTAAATATAAAGCCAGCCAGGATCCCAGGAGGAGGAGGGCTGTCCTGAGAGAGTTTAGAGGATTATGATCCCATTAGTCAATACCAGAAGTTCAGAAAAACATGAGTACTCACCAGATAGGACAAAGCCTTCATAAAAAAGAAAGAATAAAGCTTTTAAATAGATCCTAAATAAAGTCAGAGAACTCAAAATGCAAAGCGAGCAGAGCTTGGAACCAGGAGACACATACTCTCAGACTCCAGGGTCGGGGAGAAAAGAATGAGCTCATTTGGCTCAGTGGGTACAGGCACCTGTTTGCTCACCAGCCTCGTAGTTGTTGAGAGTCTTCTCTGGATCCCACTTCTGATCACCAAGTAATGTTGACCTCAAGGTTAAAACAGCCCGTTATTTTATCATTTATTTGGGAATGGCAAAGGAACTGCAATTGGGGACATGCAAATGATGGCAGACCCATAAGCAAGACCTGAGATCAAAGGAGAGGGACGTTATTTTCTAGAGAAAAGGAGGAAGTTGGGAGGGGCTGCTTTGAACGAAAGTCCACTGGCGGAAAACAGGAGTTCAGGATGGTGATGGCTTCTCATTGGCAGGGCTGTTGCTGGGCATGAAGAAAAACCTTCCTTCCTCCCACTGGGGTAGTAGAGTAGGCTTTATTCTGTTAGGAAATGCAAGATACACTTCTTTGTTGGAGTCTGCAATTGATGACAAATTGATGGAGTGTGAGAGCTCCCCCTGCTGACTTCCCCATTGTGTTCTAAATGAGGTGTCCTGCATTCAGCTTCACAAGTCTGTCACCACACTCTGTCAACTCTTCCTCCAGAATATATCTGTCATCTTCCTCGTTCTCTCTCCTTTCATCTGTCATCATCCCAATCCATGGTGACATCTTCTCACCTGAGGTACTACAACAGTTCCTATGTACTGTCCCAGCATTCCTTCACCACATTGCAGCCAGTGCCGTCTTTTACGTAAATCAGACTGTTCTCCTCTTTGTAAAACACTTTATTGGCTTCCCATCACAAATGGAATAAAATCCAAACTCCTTCCCATGGTTTACAGAGCCCTGGATGATTTTGCTCATGTCCTCCTCACTCGCTTTATACCCCTCTTCTCCCTTATTCACTTATGCTACAGTGAATACAGTGAATTCAGTGAATACAGTGAATACAGAGCTTGTGCTCTGTCCCGCCCTGTCTCAAAAATAAATAAACGTTAAATTGTTTTTTATATAGAATTTAAAAAGAATTAACGTTTATTTATTGTTGAGAGAGAGAGAACAAGAGACAGAGTGAGCAGAGAGGGGCAGAGAGACAGGGAGACACAGATTCTGAAGCAGGCTCCAGGCTCTGAGCTGTCAGCACAGAGCCTGATGTTGGGATTGAACTCGTGAGCCATGACATCATCACAAGAGCTGAAGTTGGACGCTCAACCAACTGAGCTACCCAGGTGCCCCCAGGAGAGTCACATTTTAAATGATTATACTAACATTCTTGTTCATAAAGGGAGTTTGATATACGATGTAGTAGAAAACCTCAGTTTAATTAACAGGAAAAATCATGCCTACCTTGTAGGATTGTTGTAAGGTTTAAAAACCGCATTTAAGAATTATCCAAATGTAATAGATACTCAGGGTAAGAATCTCACTTCTCATTTGGAAACTGATTTTTTATTTTCAAATATGGGCACATTTTGAAAATTAAGCTTATAGAAAGTGTTTTCACTGTAAAAGATAAAAGCAGTGTAGACCAGTTTTTTTTCCTTTTGCCCTTTATTTGCCATCCCTTCAACACTCTCCCTCCATATCTTTCTCTCATATTCAATCTCAACCCATAAAAGCTTTTATCTCATGTTAGAGATTTGGGTCATTTTTTAATGTCTCACTTAAAAACCATGATTTTAGAGTCATGGTAACTTCTTTAGTCATTTTGCTAAATTGTTCAGTAGATTGTTCAACGATATGGCTTACATATCTTTATAAGGAGATTGCTAGGACCAGCTTTTTTTTTTTCTTTTTACAGATTTATTGAGTTGTCATATACCATACAATTCACCCATTTAAAGTGTACAATTCAGTGGTTTTTAGCCTATTCGCAGCTATGCAGCCATCACCACAATCACTTTTAGAACATTTTTATCCTCAAAAGAAACCCTGTACCTGTTAGCAGTTACCCCTTCTCCAGCCTTGTGCACCACTGTCTACTTTCTGTCTCTGAATATATGCTTATGTTAGACATTTCACAGAAATGGAATCATACAGTATGTGGTCTTTTGTGACTGGCTTTTTCCACTCAACATAATGTTTTAAAGGTTCATTCATGTTGTACATCTTTCAGTACTTCATTCATTTTTATAGCTCAATGGCATTTCCATTTTTTGGGTTTATCCACATATCAGTTGATGAACATTTGAGTTCTTTCCACTTTTTGGCATTTATAAATAATATTGCTATGAACAATCATGTACAAGTTTTTGTGTGGGTGTGTGTTTTCATTACTGTTGTGTGTATACCTAATAGTGGAAATGGTGGGTCATATGGTAACTCTGTTAAACCTTTTGAGGAATGGCCAGACTGTTTTCTAAACTAGCTGTGCCACTTTATGTTCCCACCAGCCATGTTTTAGTATATTAGGTTTCCAACTTCATATGCTCAGCAGCACAGTTACTCTCTGGGGACTTGCTTTTGTGTATTGTTTTGTTTTTAATGGTAGTAACCTGAAAAGCATTGTGGAAGATTATCAAAAGTGAGAATACCTAGTATATATTAGACAGTAGGGTGAGCACTCTCCATTTCATTTTCTGACCTTTGTCACAAGCCTGCGAGGTCAGTGGTTTTTCAACACATGAATGAACTGAAAAGAGAGGATAATTTTTTCTAAGCAACAGCTAGTATATTTTGAAGTTAAAATTTGAACTCAGATTTGTCTGGCTCCCAAAACCTCTACTCCTTCCATACTCTTAGGTGGCTATGGGGCTTAAGAGGAATAGACCAAGTCTGTGGCAGATTGTCAGAATTTGGTAAACAGCGAGATATGGGGAAGAGAGAGGATGGAACATTTCTAGGTGATGACCAAGTTTAGAGACCGAGTAGAAAGTGATAAAACTAAAATTCAGCTAGACTCCTTTTCCTTCCCTTTTCCCCGCTTCCTGCCTGATTGTCAGGTTGTCAGGGAAGACTGTGAGTTCTTTTGGAACACTTTAAAGTTGACACTATTATAAGTCATTGAGATAGAATTGTTTGGTTGGCAGGTGGAAATTTGTGTGTTGTCATCTTGGAAGTAACCTGGCACTTACTAGAGTGAAAGGGCACTCTGGTGCCAGTTGGGGGATTACATAGTGTAATGGAAAGTGGACAGGTGTTATCAGACCTCCATTTAAATCCCAGGTGTGTAACACTTACTAACAGTAACAACTGGAGCAAGTTGCTTAATCTCTCTGAGCTTGTTTCCCCTTCTGTAAATCTTGATTGGATTGCTTAAAGATTGAGATAACCTGGGGATAGGTCCTGATATAGAGCAGGTATGGAATAAACGTTGGTTTCTTCTCCAGGAAAGTTGTGTAGGATGAAGATAAAGGACCAAGAACAGAGTCCTGGGGAAGTCTTGTAAAGAAATGGGCAAAAGAGCCAAGACCTATTAAAATAGACAGGTGGGAGAGGTCACAGAGCTGAAGTATAACTTGGAGGAAGTGATGCTGTGAAATCAAAGGTAGAGACATTCGAGAAGAGTTGGTCACCGGTATCAAGTCCCATGATGTGATCAGGAAAGATGACTAGCAGTGGTCCTTTATTTGTGACATTTAGGAGGCCTTTGGAACTTGGAGGAGAGCTGTTTTGGATGGGAACCAGATTCTAAAGGGTTGAGCAGTGAACTCACGATGTTAGTATGTAAAGGAAAAGTGGTAAAGAGGAGGTAGGAATAAGGATCTTAATCTTGTTTCTTTTGTTTTGCTTTGCCTTTTTAAGAAAAGTGGAGTAGACTTGAATGTTCATTCTTTCATTCCACAGTTGTGCAAGGTGCTGTGCTAGGCCCTGGCGAGGCAGAGATGGGCAGGTTTATAACCTGAGGGAAGGAGGGAGTGGAGAGAGAGGAGGGGATGCAGAGACAGAGATAACATGAGATGACCAAGGAAGTAAGGACCTAGAAAGGCAGGAAGTGACCCCTCTGCAGGTTCTCCCAGGAGTGGAGGAAAGAATTTCTTTTCTGAAAGAGGAAAGCAGTGTCTAACAGGTGAGTGTGATGGTGGAGTGAGGGAAAGGAGGGTGGTTTTTGAGTGAAGGTCTTTATTTTCTCTGTGAAGAGAGAGGGCAGGTTACTGACCACGTGGTGGAGGTGGTGGGTCGATTAGGGTTAGAGTAGGGGATTTAGGATCGTAATAAAATTTGGACTTGAAGAGTAGAAAAGGACAATAAAAGTTGATTAAAGTTTATTAATCATTGTGACAAAATGTTGATTTCTCTGGTAAACACCTGAAATTCAGTTCTTCTGGTCTTAGAATTCTGTGTTCTTCTAGAGTGATGCCAGGTAATTTTGCTCAATCATTATTTATTCTTAGACCCTAGAGGATGTCTAGAAGGGGATTGTATCCTTCTCTTTTTCTTTCTGATCAAGTTTCTTGATAAGTTTTATTTCTTTGTTGTTATCATTGATTTTTTTCTGGTTAGTTTACTTGTTTAACTCTGGATATGAAATTGATGTTTAGAGTTGTATATTTGATATTTAAGTTATTTTAGCCACATATCTGAAAATAAGAATGTATACATTATTGCTGAGAAAATTGTTTATGTACAATGAAGAGAAACATTTTTAGTGATGAATGTGGGATTCTTGAAAATCAGTGGCTTATATCCGATTTAGCTTTCAGATGATTCTTTTGAGAATTCAAACAAAACACCTAGACAACCTGAAAGAGAAGTGAAGAAGAAAGATGCATTGCCATGGTGGATAACTGAAGATGATTTTGAAGATGGTGGTAAATATTGCTGGGTTTTTTATTTCAAATTATTTGACCACAAGGGGTCAGTCAAGACTTTTAATTCTGGGATTTTGTTGTTGTACTATAGATATTTAAAGAAAATAATACTAGTATTGTGACTTTTTAAAGTTTGAATTACATATTACTTCATTTTATTATGTATTACGCAGTTGAGAATCTATGATGATTCTGCATTATCAGGTTATATTGTTATATTGGGATAATTTATATTCACTCAAATTAAGATGATAAATAACACGGGCATATTTGTGTATTGTCATGTTTCATGGCAGATTGATTTGAGATGATTTAATAAAATGTTCTGACAGTGTATTAATGTCTTTGCACTGGGTAGATTTTAAGAAATCTATAGATTTTGGTATCACAGTCTGTTAATAACAATAGCAAAAAAGTAATTTATTGCCTTGGTAAAGAACTCATTGTTGATCCTATCTGACATACATGTATAGCTTTCCCAGAACTAGTCCTAGTCACATCTTTACAAATGGAAAACTACTCTCTGGCACCTGTGCTTTGGTATACATGCTATATAGGAAACTTCCATTATCCATAAGGAACCCCAGACCGTGTCTATTAACCTATGTTCAAACTATTTGTGGATCTTTAAGCACCATTTTGTAAACTTGCAGGATTTCTGTATCCCTGGAGGAAAATTTGCCCTGTAGCTTTTGTTTTTTCCCCATGCAATTAAGCCCAGATTCCTTAATGTGACAGCTAAGGCTCGGTATCATCTGACTAGGACCCTCCTTTCTAGCTTTCTGTGCTCCAGCTATACTTACTCCCTATCTCCTGGAAACATCATTGACTATGCCTCTGTGCCTTAGCTCATGCTTGCTCACCACAAGGCTGCCTTTGCTCTCATCCTTCTTGTCTAGTAAAGCTTGACATTACCTCCTTCCAATCCTTTCCTAACTCTTCTAGATCCCTTTTCAACATAATTATTTTCTCCTTCGTTTTGATTTCAAAACATAGCAACAGCACTTACACATTGTGTTGATAGTTATAACCCATAGGGCTACTCCTGAGGTTGTGAGCTTTGTGAAGGCAGGAAACACTTCTTTTTGTTTGTATCCCCTGACCCTCAACAGTAAGTAATAAATGTGTTTAATAAATGAATGTTAGAGTGAATTTGATAGTCATTTCTCTGTTCTTAAAATTGTAAATAAGGAATTGCCTTACTGAAAAATACAGTGCATTTTTTCAGAAGTCCCCCAACCATGTAACAATGCTAAAGTTTGCATGCAAAGAATTCTTTTTTAGAATTTTCCCCCCATTGGTGCTTGGAAAGGATATTTATTATATGATGAAGTACTATTGGAATTGTTTACGAAGATTTGAGACTTAATTAGCATTAAAGTCTCTTTTCTAGAAAGTCATGAATTAGAGATAGAATGTGCATACTCATCCTAAAGGAAAAGAATAGGTCCTGGACCAACACTGGAATGTAACCTGGCAAAGTTATTAATTTTTAAAAAAGAATTTATCAATCAGAAGTGGATTTGATTAGTAAAAGATGCAAATAAGGATACTTAAGCAAACTTTGACAATATCCATTTGAACACAGAGGAGAGGGTTTTTCTACCCAAGGACATAACCTGGTCCCTGGTTCAATCACAAACATTTATTGAGTTCATGGTATATTATGCATACCAGACACTAGTATACAGACAGGGTATGAGTCCTGCCATCAAGAGTGTAGAAGCATCACAGCGGGGAGGTAAACAGCCTCAGGAGGAGAGGAATGCATTACCAAATTTGGATAGGCATCAGTAAACATCAACATTGAGCTACTTCAACCTTAGAATTTTTCTTTCAACTGCCATAAGGATAAATGTTCTGCCTAGAGGATGAAACAGTCTAATCCTTCTACAGGTTATACTCTTCACTATGAATGATCGAAGGGATCTGGGTTTTGGTTATTAGTTTCTTGTAAGCTCATTTAGTCTGGTCATATCCCTGAGTCCAGCTTCAGAGCCAGGGTGAGACTCTACAGACACCACAACAGCACCCCAACCCGTGGCATGCGCTTTTTCATTGGAAGTGTCTATAGATATGTCTTTTGATACTCTGCAACCGTAGAAGTTATTATTTGATGTATAAAACCATTATTTAATACACAGAGCCATGAGAAATAGATGCTGAATCCTTTCCAAGAGGACACTAATTAAGATACTGAAGGCAGAATTTGTGACTTACTAAGACTTCCTTCTAAGCAAAAGTGGTATTCTAATCTTAATATTTATACCACACAATGTAATTATTTAACTTTTCCATATTTCAGGTTTTTTTTACAACAAATGTATGCTATTATGATAAATGTTGATATTGCATAACTTTTTCAGTGTTTTCTAATGTTTTTGGAATAAAGAGCAAAACCCTACTTTGGGCTATGAGTACCAGCCTGGTCTGTCTGACCCATCGATCCTGCTCTGGGCTTATTTCCACCTGGACTCACCCTCACAATCTAGATCCAACCTTACTGACCTTTTTGTGTCTTCCAGTGTGGCCTGCCCCTCCTGTTGCTGACCCTTTCTTTGTACCTTTCCTTCTTCCTACTGAGAATGGTCTCCCCTTTCTCGTTCACCTAGTTGTTTCTTACTCTTCCTTCACATAACGCAGAAGATATCCTTACAGTGGCATGGTATACTGTATTAAATAGTTGTGCTTTCAAGTAATTTTTAAAGTTTGTTTCATTATGTATAAACTTTTGAAATTATTTCATAAGATACACTGCAAATAAATAGTACTGTAATTTTTCTTTGAATTTTAGGTTTGATGGATTTTTATTAAATGGTGTTGGATTTTTATCAAATGGACCAGATTTATTTTATAGCTACTATCCACAATATTAGTATAACAGAAAAAAAAGTTAGTGTAACAATATCACTGGGTAATACATTGTGGTCAGAACAGTTTTGCGAACATAAATATCCAACTGTATCTTAAATCCCACCCCTAGGACAACTTGGAACAAATGTAAGCTATGTGAAAGCTAAGAAGACTTCTCAGCCTATTATGGAAATAGAAGAGGAGTGTCCTGAAAGGATTCAGTTTCTTCAGAGCAGTGGAACCTCTATCCTAAGTATTGA
This sequence comes from Herpailurus yagouaroundi, assembly GCF_014898765.1. Lineage (NCBI taxonomy): Eukaryota > Metazoa > Chordata > Mammalia > Carnivora > Felidae > Herpailurus > Herpailurus yagouaroundi. The sequence continues at coordinate 44,437,978 of NW_024412394.1, read as the reverse complement.
CAGCTTAGAAACAAATGGTAAGAAATATGAGGGATACAAATTGACAGGTTAATTACTATGCTTTTAATTAAAATTTTTATAAAAATTAAATTGTATCTTCTAGCCTCCTTTACTGAAGTGTGTAGACATACTTAATACCTTCCTGGAAGGTTTAGAATTATATCTCGAGAGAAACCTTACAATGTTACATATTGATTATGAATATAAATCTGTATTTGGTGGATAAGAGATAAAGTATTTTTTAAATTTTTAAAGTTTTATTAAGGACATCAATAAATGCACCATTAAAATTAATTTTGTCAAAATTCTGCATGTTAATAAAAATATTCATTCTTTTCCATTTAGAGATCATAGTTTCTGAACTCAATCATAGTGTTCTTGGATTGGGATTGGACACATTAGAGGAACAAGAGGAAAAGGAACAATTTTTTGCCAGGCTTGAGGAAGGCTTAACATCTTCCATTGATTATTCAAGATTAAATAAGGAATTGGATTCTAATGACTCCACACAATTTAAAGCTTTACATAGGTAATATGTATACAATATCAACTATCATTAAATGATTTTTATGTTTTTCCATATTTTTGGAAGGCTGGTATATGCATGGACTTAAATGGATAAACATTATAACAGGTACATGTTAAATCTTATTTTATCTCTTTTTTCTCTGTTCATTTTTTTTTGGTCATGGTTTCTCTTATATATGAATGGAATATGTTAATTTGTGTTTGAAAGCCCACTCTGCATCCAGCTATGTGAAATGTCATGCCTGAGATGCTACTGAGACTAATGGCACACTGCAAAAAGACCTTACTAGGAAAGTAATTTATTTATTTATTTTTTTTAAGTTTATTTATTTTGACAGAGAGAGAAAGAGAGCGCATGCACATGAGCAGGAGAGGGGCAGAGAGAGAGGGAGAGAGCGGATCCCAAGCAGGCTCCACAGTGTCAGTGTGGAGCCTGATGTGGGACTTGAACTCACGAACTGTGGCATCATGACCTGAGCTGAGATCAAGAGTCGGATGCTTAACAGACTGAGTCACCCAGGTGCCCCACAAAAGTAATTTATTAAGCAATTTTCCACAGATAAGGTAAATAAGAAAGTTCAGGTAGCTGTTATAAACTCAGAGAATATAGGGACAGAAAAGAAAGGAGGAACCAGGGAGTAAAAGATAGGTTTTGTTTCTGTCCTTTGTGTGTGTGTTTGGCCCTGATGATTATCAGGAAACTTCATTTATCCTGGAAATCCTGCTCGCTGACTGAGCTGGTCATCTGTAAATAGAGCCGACCTTTGACCTTTTAAAATTATAAATGGAAGTCCTATCACATCTTCAAGGTTTTAAGAACACCAGCTATAATTAAGACTGAGGAGAATCATAACCTTTGGTTATTGGAGTACCTGGTCTTATGATGCTTAGTTTCTCACAGACCAGGGGTAAAGCAGTATAGTGACTGTCATGAACTGTATAGAGTTTGAGACTTTTACCCTACTTATAAACTAACAAATTAGCTGGTCAGTTTTATGGATGCTGAGTATAGACACGGTTTCCTGGGTCAGAAGCAAAGGACTTTATTTCTCACAACAAAAGTCCAGTCTACATCTCACATTTATTTGCCTCAGTTCCCCCATGCTCCACATGGCCTGCAGAGGCAACATGGAGAGTCCGTAATGGCTCTCTGCATGGATGGTGGGTTGCTTTACAGGAAGAGATCACTGAGATTGGGGAATCTATTGCTTTTATAGTAAGAGGAAACAAGCCTGCTCCTTTTCTGGGAGGAGATACTGCCGCATCTCTCAAGGTTGCTTGATGCACACACAATCCTGGGAAATGACCTAGGAATGAGGGGTTTGTGCCTTCCTTTCTTGGTGTACCCCACAAGAACATGCAAGGACACTCAGGGCCCGTGCTGATTGCCTCTCCCAACAGTGACAACACAGATTAAGCATACACAGGATCATTGGCCACAGGTTTTTGCACCTTTGCAATATTTCTTAGCTTGTTTTATTTCTTAACATTATTCCTAACTACTGATATTTCTGTTCTAGAATAGGCCAGTTAGTGTGCTAAATAGCATTGAGTACACAATAGTGTTTGCTGCTGTTATTATTACTACAGTTTTATAGCTTCTTGGATTTGTTGATCTCACTAAAGAGAGGGTTCATGGACTGAAAAAAGTAGAAGGGAGTCCTTGCTTTGAAAGAAGACAGTATATGAACTAAAAGTATACTCAATTTATTTAAAACTTGCTCAAGTTCCTTTGTCACCTTGCTGAGATTTTATAGGTTTAGGCCTCGTATTCAGCCTCCATTTCATGATTAAATTGCTTGTTAACATGTAAATGCTGAACCTGGCATTCTTTTCCAGCCTCTATGTAGACTTCACTGGTTCTCATAACTTATAGTCAGTTTCTTTTTTTTTCTTTTGTTAAATGTTCACTTATTTTTGAGAGAGAGAGAGAGAGAGACAGACAGAGTGTGAGTGGGAAAGGGACAGAGAGAGAGGGAGACACAGAATCCTAAGTAGGCTCCAGACTATGAGCTGTCAGCATGGAGCCCAACACGGGGCTCAAACCCACAAACCGCGAGATCATGACCTGAGCCGAAGTCGGATGCTTAACCAACTGAGCCACCCAGGCACCCCCGTGGTCAGTTTCTAATCTTTAGTTTATAAAGGATATCTGAGCCCTGAGACATGTAAAGGCACACATTTATGTGTAAAATTGTGTGTATTCGTGTATAAAGTTAAAAAATACGGCATTTTTTCTCTTTGCGTTAATTGATAGCGACAGTCTTAGGCTTTGAGGATTCTTTCTTTTCAAAACATTTTCTTTATAGCTCCTAAATTTTTAGTTTTTGATAGAATAAGAGTACTTGAGAAGAAAATATATGTTAGGGATTTTTAAAAAATATACATGAAAGATTGCATGGGAACCTATTATTAACATGTAATACTAAATTAGGTAATTTTTTTTTTTTTTAGTAGTCAAGCTAACGTAGAACTAACTGAAGATAAACATGAGAATGAATCGAAACATGAACTAGCAGGTAATTTTATTGGTTTTAAAATTTACAATATTTGTAAAGGTAGTATAACTTTTAATAAAGACATTGATAGAAAAATAATTAAAAGGAAAATGGTATCTTGGAAAGAGCTTTGAATGGGTAGAGTGAACTGCCTATGTTACAATCTGAGCTACTAAGAAATTGTTGAAAGTGCACTATTGCCTCATTTGTTGGGAGTGGGTGGTGGACCAATTAGGAAGATAGAAAAAGGACCATGGGAATCTGTGGAGCCAGGACCAGTATCTCTAAAGCGTGGCTCTTCAGGTATTTCTTTTTATCCTTTGACTTTTAATGTGTCTTTGTCTTTGTTTTTATATTTAAAATGATTTTCTCATGGATTGTATATAGCTGGATTTTACTTTTCTATCTAATAATCTGACAGTTTCTGACTTCTGACTGACATGTTTCTACCCTTTATAAAAGTAAATTCATTGGTATGGTTATTTACCATTTGTTTGTTTTGTTGCTTTTGTCCTGTAGTCTATTGGATTGAGTACTGATAGCATTCCATTTTATCCCTTGTTTTGGCTTGTTAGTTACACTTCTTTGCTGTATTTTTTTTTTTTTTTAGTTTTTCTTTTAAATTTTTTAAAGTATTATTAATTTATTTTGAGAGAGACAGCGTGAGCAGGGGAGGGGTAGAGAGAGAGGGAGACGGAATCTCAAGCAGGTTCCACGCTGTCAGCTCAGAGCCCGACACACGGCTCAAACTCACGAAACCATGAGATTATGACCTGAGCTGAAACTGAGAGTCGGACATTCAACCGACTGAGCCACCTAGGTGCCCCATTTTCTTCTTAGTTTTTCTATGATTCACAGTGTGCATCTTTATCTTATTAAAGAAAGTACATTCAAATAACATTATACCAATTAAGTGAGTCTTAAAAACAGTAAACTCCCTCCCAACCTTTTTGGTATTTTTGTCATATATTTTTCTTCTATATGTTAAAACTCCATGATGCATTATTAGTAGTAGTAGTAGTAGTAGTAGTAGTAACTGTCTATTAAAAAATTTTTCAGGAAGATAAAAAATTTATATACATGTAAAAACATTTGTCCACTTAGTTATCATTCCTAGTTTTTTGTATTCTTTTGCATAGATTTGAGGACTTTATATTTCTTATTTGAAATGGATTTTTAAAAATTAATTTTTAAATTGAAGTATAATTGATATATAAGATTATTTTCAGGCATACAACATAATTATTTGATACATTGTGAAATGATCACCATAGCAAGTCTAGTTAATATCTATCACTAGCACAAAACATTTTTTTTCTTGAGATAAGAACTTTTAAGATTGATTATCTTAGTAACTTTCAAATACAGTTGAACCTTGCACAACATAGGGGTTAGGGATGCTGACCCCCTGCACAGTCAGAAATCTGTGTGTAACTTTTGGCTCCCTAGAAACTTTACTGTTAGCCTCCTGTTGATTGGAAGCCTTAATGAGAACCACAACAGTTGATTAACATATATTTTGTATGCTATGTGTATTATATACTGTATTTTTAAAGTTAGCTGGAGGAAAGAAAATGTTATTAAGAAAGTTGTAAGGAAGAGAAAATACATTTACAGTACTGTACTGGAAAAATATCCTCATGTAAGTGGAACCAGTTGTAGTTCAAACCCATGTTCAAGAGTCAGCTGTGGTAACTACCTAGTATTTTGAGTTTCTATGTAGTAATTTTTTTCAGCATGAAGAACCTGGGTCTACTAGGAAAAACTTCTGGAGTTTTGTTTTCTTTGATCACTTTAGCAATTTCATTTTGTCTTATGGTATTAGTTCTCATGAGAAATCAATGATAATTCCTATTATAATTAATGTATATTGGGTCTTTTTTTTTTTTTTTTTCAAGATTTTTCTCTTTAGCCTGGTTTTGAGGCAGTTTGATAATGTATCTTGGTGTGCTGTTCTTGTATTTATCCTCTTTCGAGATGGTTGAGCATCATTGATCTATGGATTTGTACTTTTTTAAAAAAATTTTTTTTTTAGTGTTTATTTATTTTTGACGGAGAGAGAGACACAGCATGAGCGGGGGAGGGGCAGAGAGAGAGGGAGACACGGTATCCAAAGCAGACTCCGGGCTCTGAGCTGTCAGCACAGAGCCCGATGTGAGGCTTGAACTCACAGACCTCGAGATCATGACCTGAGCTGAAGTCGGACGCTCAGCTGACTGAGCCACCCAGGGGCCCTTATGGATTTATACTTTCCGTCATAATTTAAAAAAATGTTTTGTCCATGGGGTGCCTGGATGGCTCCATTGGTTATGCATCTGGCTCTTGATTTCAGCTCAGGTCATGATCCAGGGTTGTGGGATCAAGCCTCATGTCCAGCTCTGCACTAAGCATAGAGCTTGCTTGAGAATCTCTCTCTCTTTCTGTCTCTCTCTCTCTCTCACTCTGTCTCTCTGTGTCTGTCTCTCTCCCTCTCCCTCTCTCCCTCTCCCTCTCCCTCTCCCTCTCCCTCTCCCTCTCCCTCCCCCTCCCTCCCTCCCTCCCTCCTTCCCCACTTTGTCTCTCTCTCTCTCTCTCTAAAATAAAAAAATAAAACATTTTTTAAATCGTTTTGCTCATTAATTCTTCAAATATTATTTCTGTCATCCCCTACCCTCTGACTTCAATTATAATTATGTGAAATGACTAAATTTTGCCCCACAGGTAACTAAGACTTTCATTTTTTTAAAGTTTTTTTCCTCTCTGTTCTTCAGTTTTTATTACTGTGTCTTCAGGTTCACTGATTTTTTTTCTTCTTTCTTTTGATCTTTTGTTAATTAATTGAATCTTATATTTTTTTTCTTTCAGTCTAGAAGTTCAATCTAAAAGTTTGAGGTCTTTTTAAAAAAATTTCTTCAGTATCTTTTCTCATGTTCATTTTTTCAAGTTCTTAGCATTAAGCATATTCTGCTGATCCCAATGTTTGTGCATTTGTAGGTCTCTTTCTATTGACTGCTGCTTCTCCTAGTTACGGTCACATTTTCCTCCTTGTAAGTCTTAGTGATTTTTTTATTGGGTGTTGGATATTGCAGACTTTTACATTGTTGAGTGTCTGCATTTTGTTTTCTTCTTATAAAGAGTGTCGAGCTTTGTTCTGGCAGATAACTGATTTTGCTAGCTTGATCCTTTCAAGGCTTTTCTTATGCTTTATTAGAGGAAGTCTAGAGTAGACTTCCACAGTACAGTTTGACACTAGGAGTAAGGCACAGCCTTTTTGAGGTTCCTACTGAATGACCCTATTAAACAATGAGGAAATTTTCCACTTCAGCTGGGTAGAGTTCCAGAGTCTCACTACCCCTTGTGAGCTCTGTGAATTTTCCAGCCTGTAGCTTTTCAGTTACTCAAACTATACAAATATGACTTAATATTTAGGAAAGACTCAAGGAGACCTCATGCAGATCTTTAGAGCTCTGTTTCTACATAGGTATTTCCCCTGTTACTGCCCTACAACTTCCGATTGCCCAGCTTTTCTGCTCTTATCTCTGTCACCTTAGCACAGTGAGACTGTCCTGATCTTCCCCTCCCCGCTTAACATTCATGAATGTATGTACCTTCAAGTTCCATAGGGCTTACCTCACTTGTTTTTCTTTTCTTAGGAATCATATTTTTGTGCTGCCAGTTGTCCAATGTCTGTAAATAGTTGTTTCATATATTTAGTCCAATTTACTCATTGTTTACAAAGTTCTTGAAATCCAGGATAGTAGAGGAGAAAGTCCTGTAAGTTGCATCATATTCAAATTAAAATTTTCAGGGAAATTTTCCCACAAAGAATGAAAATGTCTACAAAATCTATCATTCAGATCTTATACATTGACTGTTATTTATTTTATCTGAATTTTAAAACACTTCTTCTTATGCAAATAATATTTTCAAAGTTGCAAAGTTAGGGAATATAATAATAGAAATAGTACCTTGAATGTATAACATCTTTGTCTCAAAAAGGTTAGAACACTACAAATGAATATTCTCATTGTTTTCCAAACAATATGGAAGAGCCAGCATATTATTATCTCTGGGATTTCTCATATGAAAACTACCTTCTCAATGTGGTTTTACTCTTTCATTTTTATATAAACTTAATTTGCCTTAATGTTTCTGAAATCTCTGATATGCTGTTTTATTTCCACTTATTTCTCATCTGTTGTCATCTCTGTATCTACCAATGATGTTTCCTTAGTTTACTCATGACAAATTCCTAGAGAAGGGATTGGTTATTTATATGTTATAGTATTTGCCTGTAGATGATTCAGTTACAAAATGCAACTAACAAAATGTAATTTTGAAAAATGCACATTAGCACTTTTTCCAATCCAAAATAACATTTGGCCTTATTAACTTTTGATTCAGATTAAATGCAACACTAGCTATAATAATGCTAACAAAGATAATTATTACTAAATGTAATAGCTAACACTTTTAAATAGGGCATATGATATACCAGCCACTCTTCTAAACACTTTAACTCTTAATCTTCTCAGCAACAATTTGAGATAAGTGCTATTAGCATCCTCACTTTACAGATGGGGAAAATGAGGCAAAGAGGATTTGTGACTTGCCAATGATTATATACTATAAGTAGTAGAACCAGGAATTAAATCCAAGCCTTCTGGCTCCTGGTCATGCTCCTTTTTTTTTTTTTTTTTTTTAAAGACTTTATTTTTAAGTAACCTCTATACACAATGTGGGGCTTGAATTTACAACCTGGAGATTAAGAGCTGCATGTTTTACCAACTTGAGCCAGCCAGGTGCCCCTCCTGGTTATGCTCTTAAGTGCTATGGTATACTATCTAAACTGTTTTGCATACTGCCTCTTTGTAGTCAAACAAACACTATTTTCCTTCCGTTGATTTCAAGTAGTTCTCAAATCCCACATAGTTGTTTAAGTTCATTGTCATACCCTCCCATATTTTCTTTCCCATGTAGAATATTAGAATTTTAATCATGTTACACTGGTTCTAGAATCTAGAAGTATGTCTAATACAAAGTAATTTCTTGATAGCTGTTTTGTGAATTAAGTCTACTAATATTTAGAAAATAACTGTTTTGCAAATTTAATTATGTCTGCTAATATTTAGAAAATCTCGGTGTTCTTTCTTATATGGGAGAGAAACAAAGGTCAGCTTCTCAGCCTCAGAATATAGATAATTGATGTAATTAACCAACTAAGCTAGTTTATTTACCTAATGTACTGTACCCACTTTGTATTCTTATGAACTAATAAAACAGAGATGTTTACCTTCAGAAACATCTCTGTTTAACTTCTAAGCCCTCTCAAATTAATTTCCAGATTTTCGTTATTAATTAAACTCAAGTTTTCCTCTCCATTCTAAAAGGCAGCCATTCCAGAAACAGACTCTCTAGTACCACATACAGTCTTTCATTCATCAGGCCATCTTGTTTCTGAATGTTATCTAATTTTTGAAATACAGTTAAGGTCATGTTTATTTCTGGAATGATGGTTTCCACTCTGAAAAGATCACAGATCTCAGTCATTCCTTTAAGGGCAATAAACAAGTTAAAAATTGGGGAAGTGGGGCACCTGGGTGGCTCAGTCGGTTAAGCATCTGATTTCATCTCAGGTCATGATCTCACAGTTTGTGGGTTTGAGCCCCGTATCAGGCTCTGTGCTGACAGCTCAGAGCCTGGAGCCTGCTTCAGATTCTGTGTCTCCCTGTCTCTGCTCCTCCCTCACTCACATTCTCTCTCTCTCTCTCTCTCTCTCTCTCTCTCTCTCAAAAATGAACGTTAAAAAAATTGTTTTTAATTGGTGAAGAAATCCTGGCCAGATAGTCCCTTCCACACCTTCTCCAGAGGTAGTCTAATGGCATCATGTTAAGATGGACACACCTTTCCCCTCTGGTGTAACATAACTGAGATATGATTTGGGACATTAGCTGAGAAGTGCCCAGGATTGGGAAATGTTAGGTCATGTAGAGCCAGTATTCCCCCAAGGGAAGGGCTAGAGATAGACCTTTCATAGGTACTGTTTCAGGCTTACATTGGAAATAACCTACACAGAAAAAAAAAAAAAAAATCAAAAAAATAAGCAAATTTAACAATTGTGTTTAACAACATCAAGATTTCATTTTTTTTTTTAATATATGAAATTTATTGTCGAATTGGTTTCCATACAACACCCAGTGCTCATCCCAAAAGGTGCCCTCCTCAATACCCATCACCCACCCTCTCCTCCCTCCCATCTCCCATCAACCCTCAGTTTGCTCTCAGTTCTCAACAGTCTCTTATGCTTTGGCTCTCTCCCACTCTAACCTCTTTTTTTTTTTTCCTTCCCCTCCCCCATGGGTTCCTGTTAAGTTTCTCAGGATCCACATAAGAGTGAAACCATATGGTATCTGTCTTTCTCTGTATGGCTTATTTCACTTAGCATCACACTCTCCAGTTCCATCCACGTTGCTACAAAAGGCCATATTTCATTTTTTCTCATTGCCACGTAGTATTCCATAGTGTATATAAACCACAATTTCTTTATCCATTCATCAGTTGATGGACATTTAGGCTCTTTCCATAATTTGGCTATTGTTGAGAGTGCTGCTATGAACATTGGGGTACAAGTGCCCCTATGCATCAGTACTCCTGTGTCCCTTGGATAAATTCCTAGCAGTGCTATTGCTGGGTCATAGGGTAGGTCTATTTTTAATTTTCTGAGGAACCTCCACACTGCTTTCCAGAGCGGCTGCACCAATTTGCATTCCCACCAACAGTGCAAGAGGGTTCCCGTTTCTCCACATCCTCTCCAGCATCTATAGTCTCCTGATTTGTTCATTTTGGCCACTCTGACTGGCGTGAGGTGATACCTGAGTGTGGTTTTGATTTGTATTTCCCTGATAAGGAGCGACGCTGAACATCTTTTCATGTGCCTGTTGGCCATCCGGATGTCTTCTTTAGAGAAGTGTCTATTCATGTTTTCTGCCCATTTCTTCACTGGGTTATTTGCTTTTCGGGTGTGGAGTTTGGTGAGCTCTTTATAGATTTTGGAGACTAGCCCTTTGTCCGATATGTCATTTGCAAATATCTTTTCCCATTCCGTTGGTTGCCTTTTCGTTTTGTTGGTTGTTTCCTTTGCTGTGCAGAAGCTTTTTATCTTCATAAGGTCCCAGTAATTCACTTTTGCTTTTAATTCCCTTGCCTTTGGGGATGTGTCGAGTAAGAGATTGCTACGGCTGAGGTCAGAGAGGTCTTTTCCTGCTTTCTCCTCTAAGGTTTTGATGGTTTCCTGTCTCACATTCAGGTCCTTGATCCATTTTGAGTTTATTTTTGTGAATGGTGTGAGAAAGTGGTCTAGTTTCAACCTTCTGCATGTTGCTGTCCAGTTCTCCCAGCACCATTTGTTAAAGAGACTGTCTTTTTTCCATTGGATGTTCTTTCCTGCTTTGTCAAAGATGAGTTGGCCATACGTTTGTGGGTCTAGTTCTGGGGTTTCTATTCTATTCCATTGGTCTATGTGTCTGTTTTTGTGCCAATACCATGCTGTCTTGATGATGACAGCTTTGTAGTAGAGACTAAAGTCTGGGATTGTGATGCCTCCTGCTTTGGTCGTCTTCTTCAAAATTACTTTGGCTATTCGGGGCCTTTTGTGGTTCCATATGAATTTTAGGATTGCTTGTTCTAGTTTCGAGAAGAATGCTGGTGCAATTTTGATTGGGATTGCATTGAATGTGTAGATAGCTTTGGGTAGTATTGACATTTTGACAATATTTATTCTTCCAATCCATGAGCAGGGAATGTCTTTCCATTTCTTTAAATCTTCTTCAATTACCTTCATAAGCTTTCTATAGTTTTCAGCATACAGATCCTTTACATCTTTGGTTAGATTTATTCCTAGGTATTTTATGCTTCTTGGTGCAATTGTGAATGGGATCAGTTTCTTTATTTGTCTTTCTGTTGCTTCATTGTTAGTGTATAAGAGTGCAACTGATTTCTGTACATTGATTTTGTATCCTGCAACTTTGCTGAATTCATGTATCAGTTCTAGCAGACTTTTGGTGGAGTCTGTCGGATTTTCAATGTATAATATGTCATCTGCAAAAAGCGAAAGCTTGACTTCATCTTTGCCAATTTTGATGCCTTTGATTTCCTTTTGTTGTCTGATTGCTGATGCTAGCACTTCCAGCACTATGTTAAACAACAGCGGTGAGAGTGGGCATCCCTGTCGTGTTCCTGATCTCAGGGAAAAAGCTCTCAGTTTTTCCCCATTGAGGATGATGTTAGCTGTGGGCTTTTCATAAATGGCTTTTATGATCTTTAAGTATGTTCCTTCTATCCC